>NC_142105.1:28518611-28819166 GCF_056152115.1 Neolamprologus brichardi
CTGTAAGATGTTGGGCTAGTTACAGCATGTGTCTCACATTTTCAGCTTTGCCTTGATTTTCACAAACACAAGACTGACTTAGTGTGAAGAATGATGCTCAGAATTTAAATGATAGATTCAATTTAGGCAACAAAACTTTGCTGCTATATTTGCTATTATTGCTTTGCATTTCTGCCTTTCTGTTGTGGTTTGATATTTTTACAGTCCTCCATGAAGCAGTGAAACTAAAGCAGATCAATGCATTAGCATTTTTAATAGTATACTTCCTCTCTGAATTCCTCTATAGCCAAATTTGCTTCATTTTTAATCTTCAATTTCTAGCAAACCTACTTGTTGTAGTTTGGCTAGTTTGGAGACAAACAAGTGGTTAAATTTATTTAAAAAGACATATTTCCTTACCAGTGTCAACACTGCTTCCAGCTACTTGTTGGTTAATTATTAAAGCCTCTTAAGGTGATGATTGATCAGCATCAGTAGTCTACTACATTAGACAACTTTATAAACGTATCTAAAAAGAAGTAAAGTAATGAATACCTGTGATTAAGTCTAGTCATGAAAGTAAAAAGTGCAGGGGCTTTTTTGTAAATATTTTCTTATGCATAAGTATGGTAAGCTTCTAAGCTTCTAAAGTGAATCCCCACTTTTTCAGTTCTGCCTTTCCCATCTCTTAATGTGTAGGCTAACATTCTATAGAACAGCTAAATTTCATCACTTAATACTGAATCCTACCACAGTGTTTGACTTTATCATTCATATGGAGATGCACCTCGTAACATAGCAGGGATTTCTATGTGGAAAAGACATGCATAGCTTTTTGTCATCTGTCAAGCATGTGACTGAAACTCAACTTTATATAGCAACATGGAATGTTATTGCAAAAGAGAGCAGCAAAGGTTTCTTTGCTGTCTTAGCAATACTTAATCTGTGTAGAAATCATACTAATTGTGTTTTTTTTCTCAACAGAAGTCAAGAATACAAGAACAGAAGCAATAAACTGAAGCTCCTTGGCTTTGCTTGAGCAATCCAAGGTAAGTGAGTGCCCTTAGGATACAAAGAAAATATATGATAGACTACAGAAAAAGAAAATCAATTTTCTTACTACCATCACTTAGCTCAAACACTAACTAGTCAGTGTCACCACAGAGCAGCATTTATTTTATGGTCAGACTGCAAACCACTTTTGGAATGTTTGCTGCAAAGCCTCCAACGTAACTGGAAGGTCATGCTGCCGTCATTCAGCTGTGAAAGGCCTGCCTTGTGGAAACCTGATACATGGGTGCTTCTGCTCCATGTGTCTCCTTTTGGTATCCCGTCCCTCCTCCCAAAGTGACCACCTGCTTCACTCAAGTCCCTTTTCCCTTCTTGAGAAACGACCATGTCAAGAGCCCGCCAAAGATAATTTACTTCTTTTGTGTGTAGGGAAAAACTAGCAGTACTTTGACTGATTAGTGTTAAGTCTGTAGGCCAATGATACTGTATAAATGATCCATATCCAGCATTCGAGGTAACAGAAGCTTTTGTTTGTCTGGCTGGCTGCCCCCATATCTCCCCTTCTGGACAGACATACCAGGCCATAATAAAACATGACAGACAGACAAGCCCGTTGGTCTACCTTCGTATTTGGCATTGGATCAGTGGTACTCAGGCATGTTATAGAAATGAAAGAGAAAGAATAGAGAGCTGAATGACTGTCATGTACTCCTGGAGTCCCAGACTATTTGCTATGATTTCAAGAACAAGGGCTCATTCATTTGGCATATGTTTATAATCATAAGGTCTTTTTGGGTTAATTGTTAATTTTCCTAATTTAGTTTATACTTAATTACACTATTTTCTAAGTTTATCTTAAAAGAAGCAAAGAAATTAATAATTGTGATTAAGTTGAGTAATGACAGTAAAAAGTGCAGGGACTTTTTGCAAATATTCTCTTATGCATATCTCTGAACTTGTAAGCTTCTAAGGAGAATCCCCACTTTTTCAGTTCTGCTTGGATGCCTTTCTTTAATGTTCTATAACATAGCTTGACAACAATCCCCCCCCCCCCCCCCCCCTTTTCAATTGCCTGAATTTAATTTTTTTTTAACTTCCTCGTTTCCTTATATCTCTTTCTGTGTGTTTCAAATTCCCCCTTGATTACTGTTGCGTGCCTCAGCTTCCCCCCACAGCTTGCTGCCAGAAATATGTCAGAACGTCCAGGACACAATGGCCCAAATAGTTCAAACATGGTAAGCCTGTGTGCTAGGACAAAATCAAAATATTTATCAAAACTATATGATTATGCTTGAAAATAAACCTTTGAGGGATAAAGGGATAGTTGTGTCCCACGATTATGCGTATGAGTGAGGATGCATTCTTAACTTCTCACTCTTCTCACTCTGTTTTTGTAAACCCAATAATGTTTCTTATGCTTTCCCCTGTGAACATTTTTTCTGAACAATTATCTCATCTAGCAGTAATCTGTACAATACCAATAAGACTAGCAAAAGAGAAAAACAAGATCATGTGAAAGGTTTGTCGGTTATTTGGGTCTGTTTTTATTGACTGGATTAGGACAGGATATGGTCGGGCAAAATGAGCTGTGTTCTAGCCCATGGGGAAGACAAATTCCCTTTGATTTCTCCCAAATGCTGTGAGTGTGGGATCTGAAGGACACTTTAAAGATTTTGTAAATGGCTGCATCGGTTGGCCTGATTTGAATTTGCTCTACCCAAGATAATTAAATAAAGCTAGGTTTTTTGGTACTGTTTTTTTTACCCCTTCAGTTTTCACACATTTCAACTGATGCATATAATGTTGCAGCTTGAGGTCTTGATAGATTCGTGTTTCAAGGTACAATAAGGCCATGCGGAAAAGCACAATGTGATAGAAAGAAGGGAGGAGGACAGATGAAGCAACAAAGTGAAGATCAGGTTTTATATACCTGCAAGCGGCTGGAATCACCTTTGGAATGAGCATTATCCTATTCTCTGGCATAATCATGCTCAGTGGCTAAAGGCTATTTTTTGAAAGAATTTTAATTTTACCTCAAAGCATTGCATGCTTTCTTCAGTATTCCCAACCATGCAGATCCAGTCTATTTATTGACTTGTGTTAATTTGCAGAGGGCTTGTTATGTGACCTAGGACTGGCATCAACAGACTACAAATAACTGAGACAATAGTTCATATTACACAGAACTGTATGCACCACCTAGATCTGCAGTCTAATGGGTCACGTCTCTTAATTTGGACATTGCAGGAAACACCAGAACTGTTTTCTTCTAACGATCTCATTTGTTTGAAACACTGCATTTTAGCTGCATGGCAGGAGTGGCATATGGCTGCTGAATAAGTGATGCATATTACAAAACCTCTTAAAACTGTTGCTTCTTTAGCCTTGTCTCAGGTTCCTCTTGTTTCCAGCAACTTGTTATCTTGCAGAACAGAGAGGCAGTATCAGTGAATGAGGAAGGGATTCATGGCCTATGTGGTAACTGTGTTCTTGACTGTGGTGCAAAATTAGATAGAAAATATATTCATTTTACTGCTAATATTATTATTTCTAGTACATTGACATTAACATTAAAATATATATATTTGTAAGGTCAGACAAGATTATCAGTCTTATTTTTTTCCCAAATTATTATTCCTTAAATCTTTGTTTTTAATCACAATAAACATAGGAAACTAATCACCAAAGTGACTCATATCCTGTTTCATTCATCACAACTATGAATAGGCTTTTGCCATTTTCTGTTGGCCGATAGAACCTTTGATAAATCCTCCTGAATGGTTACAGTAGGCATTTGTAGTGATTGTCTCACTGAAATGACTGTGGTACTAGAGCTTTGCTACTGGCTAGTGGTGCAACATCATTAATCAAAAAGTACTTCCAATAGTGTTGTCACCAATCACATTACATTATCTCGAATTAAAAAAACCAAAAACATACAAATCCCTTTCTATTGGTAGAGACACATCATCGTGGAACAGCTTTGTATATTTTGAGGAGTGGGTGGTGGAGAGCTTGGTACTAACAAAACAATAGGTTCTGTGTTCCAAAAAGGAGAGTGGGTATTACCAGTCAGCATGTTTGTGGACACATGTCTAGTAATGTTGTCAACAAACTTTATCATTGATGTGATGATCCACATATACTTTATACATTGCAAACAGTGATAGTGACAGTTGTTGAAAAGCTAAGCATGAATTTCAGTTGGCCTAATTTAAAGTGATATAAATATGGTAAATTTGGTAATTATTTGAAGGTATAATGTATACCTTATGTACTCTGATGGCCTCACCCAACCTAATGTGTGCTACCACAGCGTAATGAGGTAGATCATTGTCATCAGCTTTGTAAAAACTTTCAGCTGTAGTCATAAAAAAATTAATAACAAATCTATGGTTAACTGCTGAAAAGGAATTCATAGCTCTTGTTATTGAACAGAACTACAAGCTTAATGTGGGATCCTATACAAGGGTGCAACTGTTTTCCTATTAGATTAGTGTTTGTGGTTGTACATCTGTATTAGAGTAGTAACTCTTTTAGGTGATGTATTTGTTACCATACATTTCTCCACCTTGGTGTGTTTTTTGTTTTTTTCTTTAAATAAAGTACCCGTGACCCTCACTTTTGTTTCTATTGATGTTTGAGTTGATCTGTAGGCAGGGGATTTGGCTGTTTCCTCAGGGCAGTGAGTGCTCTGGCTTCAACCAAGTTTCCAAAACGTAGTGCTTCCTGGAGGAAAGGGAAGGCACTTATAGTTAGATAGGCTATGTTGTCTAAAGGAGTTTTAACACCATCTAGTGTTCGCTTTTGGGTCTTTTAAGCCAGGCTCCTTACAAAGTGGGATGTGGATAGAATTTGTTCAAAGTCTGTCTTTTGTTTTTGCAGGAAAACAAAGAGAATTTGTGCTACAACGAGGCTTGAATTGAAGAAAACAAAAACAAGGTATTTTAGGAATTTAAGGTTTATGACTAGTATTCCATATTTTATGTTGTAAGGAGTTTTTGCCAACTAACTATGATTTTTTTCTGTCGAACCTGCTATTTTTATGGCTATGTTTACAGATGGCTGACGAAGAGGAGACAAGGGAGGTACTCTTTCCAGATTGGGAAGGTGCTGACAAAACTGGCATGACCATTGAACAGACAAGTGGGGGACAGCTCTTTGTTAAGGAGGTGAAAGGAGAGTCACCAGCAGCACGGTCTGGAAAAGTATATGAAGGTAACAAATTCCGTTTTTGTTCAAATATGTAGCTTTCACCAAATGTTTAGTAAGCTGTGCATGCTGACTTTTGTTCTTTTGTTTTTTTGTGCTGCTTCCATTTAAATCATAGGTGACCAAATTGTGGGTGCCACTATCTACTTTGAAAATATGAGTTCTGAAGAAACAGCAGATCTACTAAAGACACTGAACAAACACAAGGTTGGACTGAAACTACAAAACAAAGGAGACAAATCCCCTTACTACTCACCGCTGAGCACACCATGTCGTTCACCAGTCAGCACCCTTACATGGGAAGGAAAGACCCGCTTTGGAGATTCCAGTCCAGATATCATTCTTGTAAGTTCTTTTTAAAAAACAAAAAAGGGGGGAAAGCCCCCCAAACAAACAAAAGAAAAACCAACTACATTATCACTCGTATGTCTGCAGGAAAGCTAGTGGACTAAAACAGGGTGTGCTGTAACACTTGCATGTTTGTGTCATTCAATCAACAGAGTGGAGATGATGAAGATTATAAGCGAATATACACAAGAAAGATAAAACCAAGGCTGAAATCTGAAGACCTTGCAGAGGGAGTGGATGTTCGCACGGAGCGGCACAGCAGCACAAGCAGCGATGGCAGCACAATTACTACCATCACTCGTCGTATCACTACTTACACAGTAGATATGCCAAGTGGCATAAGTGAGCAACTTGAACTTTCAAGCCCAGGGCTAAGGGACGAATCTGGAGATGGATCTTCTCATATCAGAATCTCACATGGCAGCCCTTCAGGTAAAATGGGAGCAGAAGAAGGTGTTTTTGAGTCAGGCGACATAACTTACACTGGGCCAAATATCACTTCCACTGTGACACGCTGGGGCAATGGTGGGGTTCAAACTACAATGCATATAGGAGAGGAAAAAGAAAGAAGTGATCTTAGATTTAAGGTTCCTAGCTTTGGAGTAACAGGTAGTAAATGCCATGAAGGCACTGAAACTTCAAGAGGGAGTAGAGAGCAAGGAGATGAAAGTGTTCAGGATTCAGAAATAAGTGTGACACTAAGAGACAACAAAAACACTGCCAGCAGCCATGTTACAGCTGGGTCAGGGGGTGCTGGGATAATTTCAACTGACGAAAACGGAGGATCAGGTAGTCTGTCTTTACCAGGAAAAGGAATGAAAATTTTGACTGCAACCACAGAGAAAACACAGATGGGAAGTTCAGACAGTAATTTAGATGAGAGGACAAAAGTTAAGATATCTGGAATTACAATCAGTCCCCTGCAGACGAAAGGATCAGGTAGTACTGACATTCCACATATCAGAATAGGAGGATCGACAGATACTGATGCAAATTTGAAAGATGGCAGGATAGAAAAATCAACAATAACATTAGATAATGTTACCTCAGGACTTTCTTCAAAAAAATCTGAACTGGACATCAAAGGAGCCGGTGTTCAGATCAAGGGCCCCAGAGCCAACACTGAAGGGTCAGTTTTGAGTGTAAGACATTCAGAGTCTGAAAGTGACATCGGAAGTGCTGAAATCAACTCTAATATTCAAATCAAACTCCCAACAACTGATAGCAAATACAAAATGGATGTTAATGTTCCATCCATATCTGGGCTGAACAAGGTTGAGGGAAAAGGTGATTTAACTGGTGAGAGAAATACAGCAGGACTGAAATTTGACATTAAAGGTTCAAATACAGACACTGAGAGGAAAGCGGGAACAAACGCTCATGTACAAATTCCTGAAGCTGACATTAAAGCAATAAAACCTTCTATTGACAGTAAGGATGTAAAGATTAAAGGACCCAGTGTTGATATTAAAAGAACACAAGTAAATGTCACAGTGCCTGCTGCAGAATTTGGAGTTCCAAAAGCAGAGCGTCTAGATGTTGATCTAAAACTTTCCAAATCCAAAACTGACACCAAAATACCTAAAGTTGAAAATAAAGCAGGGATAACAGGGGAGATAAAAACGCATAAGATTGATGTCAAAGGTCTAGAGATAAACCTTCCCAGGACTGGTATTGATGTTAAAGCACCTGATTTTGATATTACAGGACCACAAGTGGACACAGAAGACCTTGATGTGAATCTCAAAGGATCAAAAATAGAACTACCATCATTGTCGGGAACTAAACTGAAAGATTTGGACATGAGTGTGAAAGCTCCCAAAATGAAGGGAAATGTTGATGTACCAAAGCTTGAGAGGGATATAAAAGCTCCAAAAATGAAGATTGAAGGAAAAGAAATTGACAGTGAAGGCCAAACCAGTGGACTTATTATGTCCAATATTAAAATTCCATCTCTTTGCATAAAAGGTCCAAAGCCTGAAGGTCAGGATGTGAATATTAACCTTTCAAAGACTGAAATTAATGTTAAAGCACCTGAAGTCGATGTATCATCATCACGGGGACCCAAATTGGAGGAGTTCAGCAACACTGTAAAAGGGCCGAAACTCAAGGGAGATGTTACTGTATCAGCTCCAAAGATGGAGGGAGACCTACA
This sequence comes from Neolamprologus brichardi, assembly GCF_056152115.1. Taxonomy (NCBI): domain Eukaryota; kingdom Metazoa; phylum Chordata; class Actinopteri; order Cichliformes; family Cichlidae; genus Neolamprologus; species Neolamprologus brichardi. The sequence continues at coordinate 28,526,317 of NC_142105.1, forward strand.
AGCTCCAAAAGTGGACATTGAAGGAAGATATGTTAATATTGAGGGCCATAAAGGAGGAGTTAAAATGCCCAAAGTTGAAATGTCATCCTTTGGTGTGAAAGGTCCAAAAGTTGAAGGTCCAGATGTTGATGTCAGCGTTCCTAAAGGTGATATTGAAATCAAAGCTCCCAACATTGATATTAAAGGAGCTGACATCAATGTTGAGGGTCCGAGTGGAAAGATCAAAGGACCACAATTCAAGATGTCAGGTATATCCGGGCCTAAAATTTCCATGCCTGATGTGGATTTCAATCTGAAAGGCCCCAAAGTTGAAGGTGACGTGGATGTTCCAAAGATTGAAGGAAAAGTGAAAGCACCAGGAGTTGACATTGAGGGACCGAAAGTTGAAATTGAAGGTCCAAAAGGTGGATTTGAAATGCCCAAAATTAAAATGCCAACATTTGGCTTTAAAGGTCCAAAGGTGGAGGGTCCAGATGTTGACATAAACCTTCCCAAAGCTGATGTCAATGTCAAAGGACCTGAAGTTGATATTAGAGGACCAGAAATCGAAGGCCCTGATGGAAAACTCAAAGGACCCAAATTCCAACTACCATCACTGTCAGGACCCAGCCTACCAGATTTTGACATTAATTTGAAAGGGCCCAAACTCAAGGGAGATGTTGATGTGTCTGCTCCAAAGATTGAGGGAGACATAAAGGCACCCAAGGTGGACATTGAGGGACCAGATGTTGACATTGAAGGCCACAAAGGAGGACTTAAAATGCCCAAATTCAAAATGCCATCCTTTGGTATGAAGGGTCCAAAAGTTGAAGGTCCAGATGTTGATGTCAGCCTTCCTAAAGGGGATATTGACATCAAAGCACCCGACGTTGACATTAAAGGAGCTGACATTGATGTCGAGGGTCCGAGTGGAAAGATCAAAGGACCACAATTCAAGATGTCAGGTATATCCGGGCCTAAAATTTCCATGCCTGATGTGGATTTCAATCTGAAAGGCCCCAAAGTTGAAGGTGACGTGGATGTTCCAAAGATTGAAGGAAAAGTGAAAGCACCTGGAGTTGACATTGAGGGACCAAAAGTTGACATCGAAGGAACAAAAGGTGGATTTGAAATGCCCAAAATTAAAATGCCAAAATTTGGCTTTAAAGGTCCAAAGGTGGAGGGTCCAGATGTTGACATAAACCTTCCCAAAGCTGATGTCAATGTCAAAGCACCTGAAGTTCATATTAGAGGACCAGAAATCGAAGGCCCTGATGGCAAACTCAAAGGACCCAAATTCCAACTGCCATCACTGTCAGGACCCAGCCTACCAGATTTTGACATTAATTTGAAAGGGCCCAAACTCAAGGGAGATGTTGATGTGTCCGCTCCAAAGATTGAGGGAGACATAAAGGCACCCAAGGTGGACATTGAGGGACCAGATGTTGACATTGAAGGCCACAAAGGAGGACTTAAAATGCCCAAATTCAAAATGCCATCCTTTGGTATGAAGGGTCCAAAAGTTGAAGGTCCAGATGTTGATGTCAGCCTTCCTAAAGGGGATATTGACATCAAAGCACCCGACGTTGACATTAAAGGAGCTGACATTGATGTCGAGGGTCCGAGTGGAAAGATCAAAGGACCACAATTCAAGATGTCAGGTATATCCGGGCCTAAAATTTCCATGCCTGATGTGGATTTCAATCTGAAAGGCCCCAAAGTTGAAGGTGACGTGGATGTTCCAAAGATTGAAGGAAAAGTGAAAGCACCTGGAGTTGACATTGAGGGACCAAAAGTTGACATCGAAGGTCCAAAAGGTGGATTTGAAATGCCCAAAATTAAAATGCCAACATTTGGCCTTAAGGGTCCAAAGGTGCAGGGTCCAGATGTTGACATAAACCTTCCCAAAGCTGATGTCAATGTCAAAGGACCTGAAGTTGATATTAGAGGACCAGAAATCGAAGGCCCTGATGGCAAACTCAAAGGACCCAAATTCAAACTGCCATCACTGTCAGGACCCAGCCTACCAGACTTTGACATTAATTTGAAAGGGCCCAAACTCAAGGGAGATGTTGATGTGTCAGTTCCAAAGATTGAGGGAGACATAAAGGCACCCAAGGTGGACATTGAGGGACCAGATGTTGACATTGAAGGCCATAAAGGAGGACTTAAAATGCCCAAATTCAAAATGCCAGGCTTTGGTATGAAGGGTCCAAAAGTTGAAGGTCCAGATGTTGATGTCAGCCTTCCTAAAGGGGATATTGACATCAAAGCACCCGACGTTGACATTAAAGGAGCTGACATTGATGTCGAGGGTCCGAGTGGAAAGATCAAAGGACCAAAATTCAAGATGCCAGGATTATCTGGGCCTAAAATTTCAATGCCTGATGTGGATTTCAATCTGAAAGGCCCCAAAGTTGAAGGTGACGTGGATCTTCCAAAGATTGAAGGAAAAGTGAAAGCACCGGGAGTTGACATTGAGGGACCAAAAGTTGACATCGAAGGTCCAAAAGGTGGATTTGAAATGCCCAAAATTAAAATGCCAACATTTGGCTTTAAAGGTGCAAAGGTGGAAGGTCCAGATGTTGACATAAACCTTCCCAAGGCTGATGTCAATGTCAAAGCACCTGAAGTTGATATTAGTGGACCAGAAATCGAAGGCCCTGATGGCAAACTCAAAGGACCCAAATTCAAACTGCCATCACTGTCAGGACCCAGCCTACCAGACTTTGACATTAATTTGAAAGGGCCCAAACTCAAGGGAGATGTTGATGTGTCCGTTCCAAAGATTGAGGGAGACATAAAGGCACCCAAGGTGGACATTGAGGGACCAGATGTTGACATTGAGGGCCACAAAGGAGGGCTTAAAATGCCCAAATTCAAAATGCCAGGCTTTGGTATGAAGGGTCCAAAAGTTGAAGGTCCAGATGTTGATGTCAGCCTTCCTAAAGGGGATATTGACATCAAAGCCCCCGAAGTTGACATTAAAGGGGCTGACATTGATGTGGAGGGTCCGAGTGGAAAGATCAAAGGACCAAAATTTAAGATACCAGGAATGTCTGGGCCTAAACTTTCAATGCCTGATGTGGATTTCAATCTGAAAGGCCCCAAAGTTGAAGGTGAGGTGGATATTCCAAAGATTGAAGGAAAAGTGAAAGCACCGGGAGTTGACATTGAGGGACCAAAAGTTGACATCGAAGGTCCAAAAGGTGGATTTGAAATGCCCAAAATAAAAATGCCAACATTTGGCTTTAAAGGTCCAAAGGTGGAGGGTCCAGATGTTGACATAAACCTTCCCAAAGCTAATGTCAAAGTCAAAGGACCTGAAGTTGATATTAGTGGACCAGAAATCGAAGGCCCTGATGGCAAACTCAAAGGACCCAAATTCAAACTGCCATCACTGTCAGGACCCAGCCTACCAGACTTTGACATTAATTTGAAAGGGCCCAAACTCAAGGGAGATGTTGATGTGTCCGTTCCAAAGATTGAGGGAGACATAAAGGCACCCAAGGTGGACATCGAGGGACCAGATGTTGACATTGAGGGCCACAAAGGAGGGCTTAAAATGCCCAAATTCAAAATGCCAGGCTTTGGTATGAAGGGTCCAAAAGTTGAAGGTCCAGATGTTGATGTCAGCCTTCCTAAAGGGGATATTGACATCAAAGCCCCCGAAGTTGACATTAAAGGAGCTGACATTGATGTCGAGGGTCCGACTGGAAAGATCAAAGGACCAAAATTCAAGATGCCAGGAATATCTGGGCCTAAACTGTCAATGCCTGATGTGGATTTCAATCTGAAAGGCCCCAAAGTTGAAGGTGACGTGGATGTTCCAAAGATTGAAGGAAAAGTGAAAGCACCTGGAGTTGACATTGAGGGACCAAAAGTTGATATTGAAGGTCCAAAAGGTGGATTTGAAATGCCCAAAATTAAAATGCCAACATTTGGCTTTAAAGGTCCAAAGGTGGAGGGTGCAGATGTTGACATAAACCTTCCCAAAGCTGATGTCAATGTCAAAGCACCTGAAGTTGATATTAGTGGACCAGAAATCGAAGGCCCTGATGGCAAACTCAAAGGACCCAAGTTCAAACTGCCATCACTGTCAGGACCCAGCCTACCAGACTTTGACATCAATTTGAAAGGGCCCAAACTCAAGGGAGATGTTGATATGTCCGTTCCAAAGATTGAGGGAGACATAAAGGCACCCAAGGTGGACATTGAGGGACCAGATGTTGACATTGAAGGCCACAAAGGAGGACTTAAAATGCCCAAATTCAAAATGCCAGGCTTTGGTATGAAGGGTCCAAAAGTTGAAGGTCCAGATGTTGATGTCAACCTTCCTAAAGGTGATATTGACATCAAAGCACCCGATGTTGACATTAAAGGAGCTGACATTGATGTCGAGGGTCCGAGTGGAAAGATCAAAGGACCAAAATTCAAGATGCCAAGTTTATCCGGGCCTAAAATTTCAATGCCTGATGTGGATTTCAATCTGAAAGGCCCCAAAGTTGAAGGTGAGGTGGATATTCCAAAGATTGAAGGAAAAGTGAAAGCACCGGGAGTTGACATTGAGGGACCAAAAGTTGACATCGAAGGTCCAAAAGGTGGATTTGAAATGCCCAAAATTAAAATGCCAACATTTGGCTTTAAAGGTCCAAAGGTGGAAGGTCCAGATGTTGACATAAACCTTCCCAAAGCTGATTTAAATGTCAAAGGACCTGAAGTTGATATTAGTGGACCAGAAATCGAAGGCCCTGATGCCAAATTTAAAGGACCCAAGTTCAAACTGCCATCACTGTCAGGACCCAGCCTACCAGACTTTGACATCAATTTGAAAGGGCACAAACTCAAGGGAGATGTTGATGTGTCCGTTCCAAAGATTGAGGGAGACATAAAGGCACCCAAGGTGGACATTGAGGGACCAGATGTTGACATTGAAGGCCATAAAGGAGGACTTAAAATGCCCAAATTCAAAATGCCAGGCTTTGGTATGAAGGGTCCAAAAGTTGAAGGTCCAGATGTTGATGTCAACCTTCCTAAAGGTGATATTGACATCAAAGCACCTGATGTTGACATTAAAGGAGCTGACATTGATGTCGAGGGTCCGAGTGGAAAGATCAAAGGACCAAAATTCAAGATGCCAAGTTTATCCGGGCCTAAAATTTCAATGCCTGATGTGGATTTCAATCTGAAAGGCCCCAAAGTTGAAGGTGAGGTGGATATTCCAAAGATTGAAGGAAAAGTGAAAGCACCGGGAGTTGACATTGAGGGACCAAAAGTTGACATCGAAGGTCCAAAAGGTGGATTTGAAATGCCCAAAATTAAAATGCCAACATTTGGCTTTAAAGGTCCAAAGGTGGAAGGTCCAGATGTTGACATAAACCTTCCCAAAGCTGATGTCAATGTCAAAGGACCTGAAGTTGATATTAGTGGACCAGAAATCGAAGGCCCTGATGCCAAATTTAAAGGACCCAAGTTCAAACTGCCATCACTGTCAGGACCCAGCCTACCAGACTTTGACATTAATTTGAAAGGGCCCAAACTCAAGGGAGATGTTGATGTGTCCGTTCCAAAGATTGAGGGAGACATAAAGGCACCCAAGGTGGACATTGAGGGACCAGATGTTGACATTGAGGGCCATAAAGGAGGACTTAAAATGCCCAAATTCAAAATGCCAGGCTTTGGTATGAAGGGTCCAAAAGTTGAAGGTCCAGATGTTGATGTCAGCCTTCCTAAAGGGGATATTGACATCAAAGCCCCCGAAGTTGACATTAAAGGGGCTGACTTTGATGTCGAGGGTCCGAGTGGAAAGATCAAAGGACCAAAATTCAAGATGCCAAGTTTATCCGGGCCTAAAATTTCAATGCCTGATGTGGATTTCAATCTGAAAGGCCCCAAAGTTGAAGGTGAGGTGGATATTCCAAAGATTGAAGGAAAAGTGAAAGCACCGGGAGTCGACATTGAGGGACCAAAAGTTGATATCGAAGGTCCAAAAGGTGGATTTGAAATGCCCAAAATTAAAATGCCAACATTTGGCTTTAAAGGTCCAAAGGTGGAAGGTCCAGATGTTGACATAAACCTTCCCAAAGCTGATTTCAATGTCAAAGGACCTGAAGTTGATATTAGTGGACCAGAAATCGAAGGCCCTGATGCCAAACTCAAAGGACCCAAGTTCAAACTGCCATCACTGTCAGGACCCAGCCTACCAGACTTTGACATTAATTTGAAAGGGCCCAAACTCAAGGGAGATGTTGATGTGTCAGTTCCAAAGATTGAGGGAGACATAAAGGCACCCAAGGTGGACATTGAGGGACCAGATGTTGACATTGAGGGCCACAAAGGAGGGCTTAAAATGCCCAAATTCAAAATGCCATCCTTTGGTATGAAGGGTCCAAAAGTTGAAGGTCCAGATGTTGATGTCAGCCTTCCTAAAGGGGATATTGACATCAAAGCCCCGGAAGTTGACATTAAAGGAGCTGAATTTGATGTCGAGGGTCCGAGTGGTAAGATCAAAGGACCAAAATTCAAGATGCCAAGTTTATCCGGGCCTAAAATTTCCATGCCTGATGTGGATTTCAATCTGAAAGGCCCCAAAGTTGAAGGTGAGGTGGATATTCCAAAGATTGAAGGAAAAGTGAAATCACCGGGAGTCGACATTGAGGGACCAAAAGTTGATATCGAAGGTCCAAAAGGTGGATTTGAAATGCCCAAAATTAAAATGCCAACATTTGGCTTTAAAGGTCCAAAGGTGGAAGGTCCAGATGTTGACATAAACCTTCCCAAAGCTGATTTCAATGTCAAAGGACCTGAAGTTGATATTAGAGGACCAGAAATCGAAGGCCCTGATACCAAACTCAAAGGACCCAAGTTCAAACTGCCATCACTGTCAGGACCCAGCCTACCAGACTTTGACATTAATTTGAAAGGGCCCAAACTCAAGGGAGATGTTGATGTGTCCGTTCCAAAGATTGAGGGAGACATAAAGGCACCCAAGGTGGACATTGAGGGACCAGATGTTGACATTGAGGGCCACAAAGGAGGACTTAAAATGCCCAAATTCAAAATGCCATCCTTTGGTATGAAGGGTCCAAAAGTTGAAGGTCCAGATGTTGATGTCAGCCTTCCTAAAGGGGATATTGACATCAAAGCACCCGACGTTGACATTAAAGGAGCTGACTTTGATGTCGAGGGTCCGAGTGGAAAGATCAAAGGACCAAAATTCAAGATGCCAAGTTTATCCGGGCCTAAAATTTCAATGCCTGATGTGGATTTCAATCTGAAAGGCCCCAAAGTTGAAGGTGAGGTGGATATTCCAAAGATTGAAGGAAAAATGAAAGCACCGGGAGTTGACATTGAGGGACCAAAAGTTGATATCGAAGGTCCAAAAGGTGGATTTGAAATGCCCAAAATTAAAATGCCAACATTTGGCTTTAAAGGTCCAAAGGTGGAAGGTCCAGATGTTGACATAAACCTTCCCAAAGCTGATTTCAATGTCAAAGGACCTGAAGTTGATATTAGTGGACCAGAAATCGAAGGCCCTGATGCCAAACTCAAAGGACCCAAGTTCAAACTGCCATCACTGTCAGGACCCAGCCTACCAGACTTTGACATTAATTTGAAAGGGCCCAAACTCAAGGGAGATGTTGATGTGTCAGTTCCAAAGATTGAGGGAGACATAAAGGCACCCAAGGTGGACATTGAGGGACCAGATGTTGACATTGAGGGCCACAAAGGAGGGCTTAAAATGCCCAAATTCAAAATGCCATCCTTTGGTATGAAGGGTCCAAAAGTTGAAGGTCCAGATGTTGATGTCAGCCTTCCTAAAGGGGATATTGACATCAAAGCACCGGAAGTTGACATTAAAGGGGCTGACTTTGATGTCGAGGGTCCGAGTGGAAAGATCAAAGGACCAAAATTCAAGATGCCAAGTTTATCCGGGCCTAAAATTTCAATGCCTGATGTGGATTTCAATCTGAAAGGCCCCAAAGTTGAAGGTGAGGTGGATATTCCAAAGATTGAAGGAAAAGTGAAAGCACCGGGAGTTGACATTGAGGGACCAAAAGTTGATATCGAAGGTCCAAAAGGTGGATTTGAAATGCCCAAAATTAAAATGCCAACATTTGGCTTTAAAGGTCCAAAGGTGGAAGGTCCAGATGTTGACATAAACCTTCCCAAAGCTGATTTCAATGTCAAAGGGCCTGAAGTTGATATTAGTGGACCAGAAATCGAAGGCCCTGATGGCAAACTCAAAGGACCCAAGTTCAAACTGCCATCACTGTCAGGACCCAGCCTACCAGACTTTGACATTAATTTGAAAGGGCCCAAACTCAAGGGAGATGTTGATGTGTCAGTTCCAAAGATTGAGGGAGACATAAAGGCACCCAAGGTGGACATTGAGGGACCAGATGTTGACATTGAGGGCCACAAAGGAGGGCTTAAAATGCCCAAATTCAAAATGCCATCCTTTGGTATGAAGGGTCCAAAAGTTGAAGGTCCAGATGTTGATGTCAGCCTTCCTAAAGGGGATATTGACATCAAAGCACCGGAAGTTGACATTAAAGGGGCTGACTTTGATGTTGAGGGTCCGAGTGGAAAGATCAAAGGACCAAAATTCAAGATGCCAAGTTTATCCGGGCCTAAAATTTCAATGCCTGATGTGGATTTCAATCTGAAAGGCCCCAAAGTTGAAGGTGAGGTGGATATTCCAAAGATTGAAGGAAAAGTGAAAGCACCGGGAGTTGACATTGAGGGACCAAAAGTTGATATCGAAGGTCCAAAAGGTGGATTTGAAATGCCCAAAATTAAAATGCCAACATTTGGCTTTAAAGGTCCAAAGGTGGAAGGTCCAGATGTTGACATAAACCTTCCCAAAGCTGATTTCAATGTCAAAGGACCTGAAGTTGATATTAGTGGACCAGAAATCGAAGGCCCTGATGGCAAACTCAAAGGACCCAAGTTCAAACTGCCATCACTGTCAGGACCCAGCCTACCAGACTTTGACATTAATTTGAAAGGGCCCAAACTCAAGGGAGATGTTGATGTGTCAGTTCCAAAGATTGAGGGAGACATAAAGGCACCCAAGGTGGACATTGAGGGACCAGATGTTGACATTGAGGGCCACAAAGGAGGACTTAAAATGCCCAAATTCAAAATGCCATCCTTTGGTATGAAAGGTCCAAAAGTTGAAGGTCCAGATGTTGATGTCAGCCTTCCTAAAGGGAATATTGACATTAAAGCCCCGGAAGTTGACATTAAAGGAGCTGACATTGATGTCGAGGGTCCGAGTGGAAAGATCAAAGGACCAAAATTCAAGATGCCAAGTTTATCCGGGCCTAAAATTTCAATGCCTGATGTGGATTTCAATCTGAAAGGCCCCAAAGTTGAAGGTGAGGTGGATATTCCAAAGATTGAAGGAAAAGTGAAAGCACCGGGAGTCGACATTGAGGGACCAAAAGTTGATATCGAAGGTCCAAAAGGTGGATTTGAAATGCCCAAAATTAAAATGCCAACATTTGGCTTTAAAGGTCCAAAGGTGGAAGGTCCAGATGTTGACATAAACCTTCCCAAAGCTGATTTCAATGTCAAAGGACCTGAAGTTGATATTAGTGGACCAGAAATCGAAGGCCCTGATGCCAAACTCAAAGGACCCAAGTTCAAACTGCCATCACTGTCAGGACCCAGCCTACCAGACTTTGACATTAATTTGAAAGGGCCAAAACTCAAGGGAGATGTTGATGTGTCCGTTCCAAAGATTGAGGGAGACATAAAGGCACCCAAGGTGGACATTGAGGGACCAGATGTTGACATTGAGGGCCACAAAGGAGGACTTAAAATGCCCAAATTCAAAATGCCATCCTTTGGTATGAAGGGTCCAAAAGTTGAAGGTCCAGATGTTGATGTCAGCCTTCCTAAAGGGGATATTGATATCAAATCACCCGACGTTGACATTAAAGGAGCTGACATTGATGTTGAGGGTCCGAGTGGAAAGATCAAAGGACCAAAATTCAAGATGCCAAGTTTATCCGGGCCTAAAATTTCAATGCCTGATGTGGATTTCAATCTGAAAGGCCCCAAAGTTGAAGGTGAGGTGGATATTCCAAAGATTGAAGGAAAAGTGAAAGCACCGGGAGTTGACATTGAGGGACCAAAACTTGATATCGAAGGTCCAAAAGGTGGATTTGAAATGCCCAAAATTAAAATGCCAACATTTGGCTTTAAAGGTCCAAAGGTGGAAGGTCCAGATGTTGACATAAACCTTCCCAAAGCTGATTTCAATGTCAAAAGACCTGAAGTTGATATTAGTGGACCAGAAATCGAAGGCCCTGATGCCAAACTCAAAGGACCCAAGTTCAAACTGCCATCACTGTCAGGACCCAGCCTACCAGACTTTGACATTAATTTGAAAGGGCCCAAACTCAAGGGAGATGTTGATGTGTCAGTTCCAAAGATTGAGGGAGACATAAAGGCACCCAAGGCGGACTTTGAGGGACCAGATGTTGACATTGAGGGCCACAAAGGAGGACTTAAAATGCCCAAATTCAAAATGCCATCCTTTGGTATGAAGGGTCCAAAAGTTGAAGGACCAGATGTTGATGTCAGCCTTCCTAAAGGGGATATTGACATCAAAGCACCCGACGTTGACATTAAAGGAGCTGACTTTGATGTCGAGGGTCCGAGTGGAAAGATCAAAGGACCAAAATTCAAGATGCCAAGTTTATCCGGGCCTAAAATTTCAATGCCTGATGTGGATTTCAATCTGAAAGGCCCCAAAGTTGAAGGTGAGGTGGATATTCCAAAGATTGAAGGAAAAATGAAAGCACCGGGAGTTGACATTGAGGGACCAAAAGTTGATATTGAAGGTCCAAAAGGTGGATTTGAAATGCCCAAAATTAAAATGCCAACATTTGGCTTTAAAGGTCCAAAGGTGGAAGGTCCAGATGTTGACATAAACCTTCCCAAAGCTGATTTCAATGTCAAAGGACCTGAAGTTGATATTAGTGGACCAGAAATCGAAGGCCCTGATGCCAAACTCAAAGGACCCAAGTTCAAACTGCCATCACTGTCAGGACCCAGCCTACCAGACTTTGACATTAATTTGAAAGGGCCCAAACTCAAGGGAGATGTTGATGTGTCCGTTCCAAAGATTGAGGGAGACATAAAGGCACCCAAGGTGGACATCGAGGGACCAGATGTTGATATTGAGGGCCACAAAGGAGGGCTTAAAATGCCCAAATTCAAAATGCCCGGCTTTGGTATGAAGGGTCCAAAAGTTGAAGGTCCAGATTTTGATGTCAGCCTTCCTAAAGGGGATATTGACATCAAAGTACCCGACGTTGACATTAAAGGAGCTGACATTGATGTCGAGGGTCCGAGTGGAAAGATCAAAGGACCAAAATTCAAGATGCCAAGTTTATCCGGGCCTAAAATTTCAATGCCTGATTTGGATTTCAATCTGAAAGGCCCCAAAGTTGAAGGTGAGGTGGATATTCCAAAGATTGAAGGAAAAGTGAAAGCACCGGGAGTTGACATTGAGGGACCAAAAGTTGATATCGAAGGTCCAAAAAGTGGATTTGAAATGCCCAAAATTAAAATGCCAACATTTGGCTTTAAAGGTCCAAAGGTGGAAGGTCCAGATGTTGACATAAACCTTCCCAAAGCTGATTTCAATGTCAAAGGACCTGAAGTTGATATTAGTGGACCAGAAATCGAAGGCCCTGATGGTAAACTCAAAGGACCCAAGTTCAAACTGCCATCACTGTCAGGACCCAGCCTACCAGACTTTGACATTAATTTGAAAGGGCCCAAACTCAAGGGAGATGTTGATGTGTCCGTTCCAAAGATTGAGGGAGACATAAAGGCACCCAAGGTGGACATCGAGGGACCAGATGTTGACATTGAGGGCCACAAAGGAGGGCTTAAAATGCCCAAATTCAAAATGCCAGGCTTTGGTATGAAGGGTCCAAAAGTTGAAGGTCCAGATGTTGATGTCAGCCTTCCTAAAGGTGATATTGATATCAAAGCACCCGACGTTGACATTAAAGGAGTGGACATTGATGTCGAGGGTCCGAGTGGAAAGATCAAAGGACCAAAATTCAAGATGCCAAGTTTATCCGGGCCTAAAATTTCAATGCCTGATGTGGATTTCAATCTGAAAGGCCCCAAAGTTGAAGGTGAGGTGGATATTCCAAAGATTGAAGGAAAAGTGAAAGCACCGAGAGTCGACATTGAGGGACCAAAAGTTGACATTGAAGGTCCAAAAGGTGGATTTGAAATGCCCAAAATTAAAATGCCAACATTTGGCTTTAAAGGTCCAAAGGTGGAAGGTCCAGATGTTGACATAAACCTTCCCAAAGCTGATTTCAATGTCAAAGGACCTGAAGTTGATATTAGTGGACCAGAAATCGAAGGCCCTGATGCCAAACTCAAAGGACCCAAGTTCAAACTGCCATCACTGTCAGGACCCAGCCTACCAGACTTTGACATTAATTTGAAAGGGCCCAAACTCAAGGGAGATGTTGATGTGTCAGTTCCAAAGATTGAGGGAGACATAAAGGCACCCAAGGTGGACATTGAGGGACCAGATGTTGACATTGAGGGCCACAAAGGAGGACTTAAAATGCCCAAATTCAAAATGCCAGGCTTTGGTATGAAGGGTCCAAAAGTTGAAGGTCCAGATGTTGATGTCAGCCTTCCTAAAGGGGATATTGATATCAAAGCACCCGACGTTGACATTAAAGGAGCTGACATTGATGTCGAGGGTCCGAGCGGAAAGATCAAAGGACCAAAATTCAAGATGCCAAGTTTATCTGGGCCTAAAATTTCAATGCCTGATGTGGATTTCAATCTGAAAGGCCCCAAAGTTGAAGGTGAGGTGGATATTCCAAAGATTGAAGGAAAAGTGAAAGCACCGGGAGTTGACATTGAGGGACCAAAAGTTGACATCGAAGGTCCAAAAGGTGGATTTGAAATGCCCAAAATTAAAATGCCAACATTTGGCTTTAAAGGTCCAAAGGTGGAGGGTCCAGATGTTGATATAAACCTTCCCAAAGCTGATTTCAATGTCAAAGGACCTGAAGTTGATATTAGTGGACCAGAAATCGAAGGCCCTGATGCCAAACTCAAAGGACCCAAGTTCAAACTGCCATCACTGTCAGGACCCAGCCTACCAGACTTTGACATTAATTTGAAAGGGCCCAAACTCAAGGGAGATGTTGATGTGTCAGCTCCAAAGATTGAAGGCGATATTAAAATCCCTGAAGTAGATGTCCACGGTCCCAAGATGGACATTGGCTCTCCACAGGGAAAATTTTCAGGGCCCAAGGTAAAGTTTCCAACAATAAGTGGCCCCAAAATGTCCCTGCCAGATGTTGACATCAATTTAAAGGGACCAAAGTTGAAAGGAGATATGAAGGGGGATTTTCAACTATCAAAACCTGAAATTGAGGGACCAGATGCTTCAATTGATATTCCAGAAACTGGTTCAAAGAAAATGAAATTCAAAATGCCAAGGTTTGGTTTCAAGGGTCCAAAGCTAAATGCACCAGACAGTGAGGTGAAATTGCCTCAAGGTGACATCAACCTCAAAGGAAAAACTGGCAGCCTTGAGGGTGTGGACCTTGATTTGGAACTGTCTACACCAAAAGCCAAAGGATCTAAATTCAAAATGCCAAAATTTGGATTTAAAAGCCCAAAGGTTGAGATTCCAGATGCTGATATAAATGTTTCAACACCTAAGACTGAAATAGAGACACCGGAAGTGAAAATAGAAACACCTGATATTGATGTTGAGGGTCCAAGTGGGAAGATCAAAGGACCAAAATTCAAGATGCCAAATATCTCAGGACCAAAGATGTCCATGCCAGACATAGATTTCAAACTAAAAGGTCCTAAATTTGAAGGTGATGTTAATATACCAAAGGCTGAAGGAAAAATAAAGGTACCTGAGGTGGATATAAAAGGCTCAGAGATTGACTTGGAAGGCCCAAAAGGTGGACTGGATATGCCCAAAATTAAAATGCCAACATTTGGCTTTAAAGGTCCAAAGGTTGAGGGTCCAGATGTTGACATAAACCTTCCCAAAGCTGATGTCAATGTCAAAGGACCTGAATTTGATATTAGTGGACCAGAAATCGAAGGCCCTGATGCCAAACTCAAAGGACCCAAATTCAAACTGCCATCACTGTCAGGACCCAGCCTACCAGACTTTGACATTAATTTGAAAGGGCCCAAACTCAAGGGAGATGTTGATGTGTCCGCTCCAAAGATTGAGGGAGACATAAAGGCACCCAAGGTGGACATTGAGGGACCAGATGTTGACATTGAGGGCCACAAAGGAGGGCTTAAAATGCCCAAATTCAAAATGCCAGGCTTTGGTATGAAGGGTCCAAAAGTTGAAGGTCCAGATGTTGATGTCAGCCTTCCTAAAGGGGATATTGACATTAAAGCCCCGGAAGTTGACATTAAAGGAGTGGACATTGATGTCGAGGGTCCGAGTGGAAAGATCAAAGGACCAAAATTCAAGATGCCAAGTTTATCCGGGCCTAAAATTTCCATGCCTGATGTGGATTTTAACTTGAAAAGTCCTAAACTTGAAGGTGACATCAAAATTCCAAAAATGCAAGGAGAAATAAAAGCACCGGAAGTTGATATCGAAGGTCCAGAGTTCGATGTTAAGGGCCCCAAAGGTGGATTTGAAATGCCACATATTAAAATGCCAACATTTGGCTTTAAAGGTCCAAAGGTGGAGGGTCCAGATGTTGACATAAATCTTCCCAAAGCTGATTTCAATGTCAAAGGACCTGAAGTTGATATTAGTGGACCAGAAATCGAAGGCCCTGATGGCAAACTCAAAGGACCCAAGTTCAAACTGCCATCACTGTCAGGACCCAGCCTACCAGACTTTGACATTAATTTGAAAGGGCCCAAACTCAAGGGAGATGTTGATGTGTCCGTTCCAAAGATTGAGGGAGACATAAAGGCACCCAAGGTGGACATTGAGGGACCAGATGTTGACATTGAGGGCCACAAAGGAGGGCTTAAAATGCCCAAATTCAAAATGCCAGGCTTTGGTATGAAGGGTCCAAAAGTTGAAGGTCCAGATGTTGATGTCAGCCTTCCTAAAGGAGATATTGACATCAAAGCACCCGACGTTGACATTAAAGGAGCTGACATTGATGTCGAGGGTCCGAGTGGAAAGATCAAAGGACCAAAATTCAAGATGCCAGGTATATCCGGGCCCAAAATCTCAATGCCTGATGTGGATTTCAATCTGAAAGGTCCCAAAGTGGAAGGTGATTTAGATGTTCCAAAGATTGAAGGAAAGTTCAAAACACCTGAAGTTGACATCAAAGGTCCCCAGGTTGATATTGAAGGTCCAAAAGGTGGATTTGAAATGCCACATATTAAAATGCCAACATTTGGCTTTAAAGGTCCAAAGGTGGAGGGCCCAAATGTTGACATAAACCTTCCCAAAGCTGATGTCAATGTCAAAGGACCTGAATTTGATATTAGTGAACCAGAAATCGAAGGCCCTGATGGCAAACTCAAAGGACCCAAATTCAAACTGCCATCACTGTCAGGACCCAGCCTACCAGACTTTGACATTAATTTGAAAGGGCCCAAACTCAAGGGAGATGTTGATGTGTCCGTTCCAAAGATTGAGGGAGACATAAAGGCACCCAAGGTGGACATTGAGGGACCAGATGTTGACATTGAGGGCCACAAAGGAGGACTTAAAATGCCCAAATTCAAAATGCCAGGCTTTGGTATGAAGGGTCCAAAAGCTGAAGGTCCAGATGTTGATGTCAGCCTTCCTAAAGGGGATATTGACATAAAAGTGCCAGAAGTTGACATTAAAGGAGTGGACATTGATGCCGAGGGTCCGAGTGGAAAGATCAAAGGACCAAAATTCAAGATGCCAAGTTTATCCGGGCCTAAAATTTCAATGCCTGATGTTGATTTCAATCTGAAAGGCCCCAAAGTTGAAGGTGAGGTGGATATTCCAAAGATTGAAGGAAAAATGAAAGCACCGGGAGTTGAAATTGAGGGACCGAAATTTGACATCGAAGGTCCAAAAGGTGGATTTGAAATGCCCAAAATTAAAATGCCAACATTTGGCTTTAAAGGTCCAAAGCTGGAGGGTCCAGATGTTGACATAAACCTTCCCAAAGCTGATTTCAATGTCAAAGGACCTGAATTTGATATTAGTGGACCAGAAATCGAAGGCCCTGATGCCAAACTCAAAGGACCCAAGTTCAAACTGCCATCACTGTCAGGACCCAGCCTACCAGACTTTGACATTAATTTGAAAGGGCCCAAACTCAAGGGAGATGTTGATGTGTCCGCTCCAAAGATTGAGGGAGACATAAAGGCACCCAAGGTGGACATTGAGGGACCAGATGTTGACATTGAGGGCCACAAAGGAGGACTTAAAATGCCCAAATTCAAAATGCCAGGCTTTGGTATGAAGGGTCCAAAAGTTGAAGGTCCAGATGTTGATGTCAGCCTTCCTAAAGGGAATATTGACATAAAAGCCCCGGAAGTTGACATTAAAGGAGTGGACATTGATGTCGAGGGTCCGAGTGGAAAGATTAAAGGACCAAAATTCAAGATGCCAGGTATATCCGGGCCCAAAATCTCAATGCCGGATATGGATTTCAATCTGAAAGGCCCCAAAGTTGAAGGTGAGGTGGATATTCCAAAGATTGAAGGAAAAGTGAATGCACCGGGAGTTGACTTTGAGGGACCGAAAGTTGATATTGAAGGTCCAAAAGGTGGATTTGAAATGCCCAAAATTAAAATGCCAACATTTGGCTTTAAAGGTCCAAAGCTGGAGGGTCCAGATGTTGACATAAACCTTCCCAAAGCTGATTTCAATGTCAAAGGACCTGAAGTTGATATTAGTGGACCAGAAATCGAAGGCCCTGATGCCAAACTCAAAGGACCCAAGTTCAAACTGCCATCACTGTCAGGACCCAGCCTACCAGACTTTGACATTAATTTGAAAGGGCCCAAACTCAAGGGAGATGTTGATGTGTCAGTTCCAAAGATTGAGGGAGACATAAAGGCACCCAAGGTGGACATTGAGGGACCAGATGTTGACATTGAGGGCCACAAAGGAGGACTTAAAATGCCCAAATTCAAAATGCCAGGCTTTGGTATGAAGGGTCCAAAAGTTGAAGGTCCAGATGTTGATGTCAGCCTTCCTAAAGGGGATATTGACATCAAAGCCCCGGAAGTTGACATTAAAGGAGCGGATTTCGATATCGAGGGTCCGAGTGGAAAGATCAAAGGACCAAAATTCAAGATGCCAGGTATATCCGGGCCCAAAACCTCCATGCCGGATGTGGATTTCAATCTGAAAGGCCCTAAAGTTGAAGGTGAGGTGGATGTTCCAAAGATTGAAGGAAGAGTGAAAGCACCAGGAGTTGATATTAGTGGACAAGAAGTTGAAGGTCCTGATGTAAAACTGAAAGGGCCCAAGTTCAACCTTCCATCACTGTCAGGACCCAGTCTACCAGACTTCGACATTAATTTGAAAGGCCCCAAAGTTAAGGGAGATGTCTCAGCTCCAAAGGTTGAGGGAGACATCAAAGGCCCCAAGATGGATATCAAAGGTCCAGAGATTGACATTCAAGGACCCAAAAGTGCACTTAATATGCCCAGTATTAAAATGCCATCTTTTGGTTTGAAAGGTCCAAAAGTTGAGGATCCAGATGCTGACATACACCTTCCCAAGGCCGATATCAATGTAAAAACTGCTAACATCTCTAATGATGATGAAAAGACTGCTGTTACCTTTCCTAAGTTTAAAGGTCCTAAGTTTGCAATGAAAACCCCAGTTCTCGAAGAGTCTAAATCCAATATCAAGATGCCCAGTACAGCACCAAAAAGTCTCAAAACAGAAGTTAGTTTCCCAGACACTGACGCAAGTGTTGATGCCGCTGATATTGACATCAATGTAAAGGGGAAAAAAGGAAAATTTAAACTTCCAAAAGTTAAAGGAAAGGCAAAGAAACCTGATGTTGACATAGAAACACCAGCAACAGAAATCAATGCAGACATAACAAACAGTTATGCTAAAGGAACAAAAACAAAGAAATCTCGGTTTGGAAAGCTTCATTTTCCTGATGTAGAATTAGATATAAAATCACCAAAACTAAAAGGAGAAGGATCTTTATCTGCCATTGATGGCTCTGGCAGTCATAGTGCAAATGTTAACTTGGAAGGGTCAAACATGAAAGTAAAATCTTCTAATATTAAAATGCAAAGCGGGACTGATTCAGAAATAAACGCAAGTGCTTCAGGAGGAAGTGCAAGTGGTGGCCTTCAGTACCCAGAGGGTAAAGTCACATTTACCAAAATCACAATGCCAAAGTTTGGCATTGTGTTGCCACAGGTGGAAACCAAAGAAAGTGGAGGAAATATTGAATCAGAACCTGCAGCTAGTGTAGACATCAAGACAGAATCTCCATCTATTAGTTGCCAAGTCAGTTCTCAAAATATTGAGGTTCCCAGTCCAGAGCTGAGACAGGAAGGCAAAGTTAAGGTAAAGATGCCAAAACTTTTTGGCAAATCAAAAGCGAAGGGCAGTAGTGTAGGTGACCTTCACGGATCAGAGGCAGAATTAAGTAGCAGTGGAAAAGCAGGTAAGACCTCTAAAGAGCTAAGTGTACATTCTGGGGAAATGATGGGTGGAAAAATAGAATTAGAGGGTGATCCTGGACTGGGTTTGTCAACTAAAGGCAAATCAGCCTCACTTGATCTTTTTAAGAAATCAAGACATCGATCTTCCTCTTTCAGTGATGAGGGGGGAGTTAGTTCTCCTTCAGCTCAATTAGAGGCTGAAGGTGGTGACATTTCTTTAGATCTCGGAAGCAAGGTAAAGGGAAAGAAAGGCAAGCTTAAGTTTGGTACTTTTGGAGGTTTTGGTTCAAAGTCAAAGGGCTCATATGAAGTGACACTGGGAGATGACAGTGAAGCACGAATGGAGGGGAGTGCAGGTGTTTCGCTACCTGCTAAAAAATCAAGATTGTCTTCATCCTCTAGCAGTGATAGTGGTTCAAGAGGTGGTTTGAGGTTCCCCAAAGTTGAGCTATCAGTTTCACCCACAAAGTGATAAAGAGACAAATTAAAACCTCAATTACAACCAAATGTATTCTCCTAATATTGAAAATTGCTCTTTGTTTCTTTAAAACCTAAGGAGACATGCACAATCATCTCAGTGTGGTTAATTATGAATATCTTTTAGTAATCAAACAGAAGTGCATGAGATTGTTTAAAATCCCTTCAAACTGTAAATAAGATTAATTTGTAATAATAAATATTGTTTTTTGTATATAGTCCAGATTTAATAAATATATGCCATCTCACACCAATAGTTTGTTACAGGGTTTTCTCACTGTGTTCTTTTTCATTCTATTAAATAAATGTTAATGAATGGTTGTGGTATATTTGTGTCCAGGGGTCTATTGCACAGAACCTATATGTTTTTTTTTTTTTAAAGATTAAAATGTTGTTTATTCACTCAAATACAGTTACCTTTTTAAGTAGGGAGTGATTTTATTTTCAAACTTTAATAATATATAATCAGTAAGTAAAGATGCCTTTTTATAACACATTGTAAAGAGTGATAATGTATATACCAATACTGTAACTGTTTTTACATTTTCAAGTGCTGTCAGTAGTGTTCTGTTCATTTTAAACAAAATGTATTTGCTTAAATTTGCCGTTTAACACAAATATTCATTTGGTTCAGTTATTTTAAACAGGATCTCTTTCCTAATCATGTGTTATTGTCACTCATTAATGGTCTGTTTAATGATTTTATTTCATTCTGTCACTCTCTCTCTTTGTATACACACCATATGCTTGCATTAAGTGTCACAAATAGTACCCCCTTGATGTTAATTTGTTTGCATACAAATTCTTTGTTGATAGACAAAGAAATAGTATTGACTAGATGCAAGAGAGATCATTATTTGGGTCTATTTTTTTGTGTGCAATCTACCAAATAAACTAAATAAAAAAACTTTTTGAATTCAAAGTGTTTTAAAAGAAAATCAGTATATGTTGCTATTTAGGGTAACACAACCATTCACACGTATGGGCAATTTAGAATCATCAATTAACCTAACCCTGCTAACGGCATGTCTTTGGACTATGGGAGGAAGTCGGAGTACCTGGATTGAACCCACACAAACATGGGGAGAACATGCAAACTCCACACAGAAAGACACACACAGAAAATATATTTCTAATAGTGTTTGTTTAATCATTATAATAAAAAAAGTCATAATAAGGGAGAATAAAATATAATGAAACAGAGAGTAGTTTTTACAGATATGTAATATCTTAACTTGCTTATATACTTCATTGGAAAAGCTAACAACTGAAATTCTTATCTTCGTAGGGCTCTGTATCTTTTTGTTACTCACCCAGCGTTCACAGGTCTGACAGATCACCAGTTTTGTTGGGGTATTAAAGCAGTTCTGCTATTTAAAAAAGGAGATGTCAACTTTTACTCAGTCACATAATTATTATTACAAAATCCTGCTCCTCACATACAAGGTCTTGAATAATCAAGCCCCATCTTATCTGAATGACCTTATAGTACTGTATCACCCCATTAGAGCACTTCGCTCTCGCACTGTTGTTCCTAGAGTATTTAAAAGAAGAATGGGAGGCAGAGCCTTCAGTTTTCAGGCATCACTTCTATGGAACAAGTTTCCAGTTTGGATTTGGGAGACAGACACTATCTCTACTAGATTAGGCTTAAAACTTTCCTTTTTGCTAAAGCATATAGTTAGGGCTGGATAATAATTACACACAAATACACATAATTATAAAAACACCTATGTCACTGATAAGTTGCTGAAGTGGAAGCTTAGTTTCATTATTTTGTTAACAGTAGTTTTTTTTTTTTTAAATAATGGAGGGTTTTGCACCAAATGCCTCCTGTCACATTTAGTTTATATTGGCTTTTGCCAACTCTGTTAATTTAAATTGCATTGTGTCGACCAGCTGAGGGAGAGTCAACAGATTAGCACATATATATACTATATATATAATGTTCTTCCTCTACCCCCCCCATTTTTGCACATGTTGAGGAGCGTGTCAGGTTACATTTCACTGTGTGTTATACTTGTATAACTATGCATGTGACAAAGACTTTTATTTGTTTTATATCCGTTATATATAAATTCAAATATTTCAAACTTTTTTTTATTTTTATTTTAATTAAAATTTTAAATATGACCCGCAAAAAAATAATATCTTTAGTAAAAATGATGAGCTTTTCAAAAAATTGATGTAAAAACAAAACACAACAAATTTATACCTGACTCCAGAGTTCTTAATTCAAATTCAGAAGGTCTGTAATGTGTCTTCAATTTTTATTATTAGTTTGGAGTTATTCTCAAAATGAAGCTTACCAAAGTACACACATTTACTCTTCAACAAAACCAAAGGCCTTTTGCATTAATGAAAAAAGTAAATAATTGCAGACCTGTATCACTGTTTGTGATACTATGGATTGTACAGAAAGCAGAAATATATAATAAAATAAAATAAAACCGTTTTACTTAAAAGCTCCTTACCTGCCTCAACTATGTTTCATAAAACACCAAAAACAAACAAACAAGCAAAAAATACTGAGGTTTTACTTTTAGGGGTCTTTTTCCCTATTTTCCTTTAAAAAAAGCTTCCCCCCCCCAAAAAAAAACAAAAAAACAAAAAGCAAAAAACAAGAAACAAAAACAATTATACTAACTTATGCAGCACACCTTAACAAAGCAAACACAGCTACAACACTGTAACATATGTTGACGCTGGTAGTGATCTATTATGCTAACATGTATTATCATCTGGAAGTAGCATTTGTTCAAAGAGTTCAAATCCCAATGCCATATTTATCATCTTGCCAGGTCTCTCTTGGAAATGAGATTTTTAATCTCAATGAGATTTTTTACCTGGATAAATAAAGGATTAATAATCATCTAGCGACAAAAATGGAATTATATACAGTTTTATTAATAATTAATAATGAAAAAATATGACTAATGAAGAATTTTTTCCATCTTTATATTTAACACTTTAAAATAGCTCAACACTGTACTGAAACACTGCAAGTGAACTTGTGGGGTAAAACCAAGTATCTATTTCACTACTGATGTACTTTACCCCATGTTTCTGGGTTTGTAGCCTCTATAATTACCCACATCCTCACCCAGTAAGACTTACTTACTTTTAACCTTGTGGTTTATATCTTATGGAGACCAGTCTTAAATTTTGGCTAATATTAAATCATTAACCTCTATGATATTGAGTATGGCCATATAAAACTAAAATGTGATTACACCCCCCAGTGGTTGAGTTAAAATACAACATCACTGATACTGATTATTCTTCAAAACACTTTTGACTTGCGCTTTTGTAATGAAATCACGAGGACTTGCGTTATTGCAAGATGTTTTAAACCTTTTTTTTTTTTTTATATCTGACTATTTTATTTAATGAGATTAGAAATACAATATTTATAAATATATACTATAAATACTTAAAATTTACTGGTAATTCACAAAAATACCATGTTTAATGGTTTTATATAATAATTGTAATATGTTACAGTTAAAAATCTATGACACATTAAATTTCATCAACACAAACGTAACAGACGCCTCTTATTGAAAAGGGCTTTGTGAAAGCTTTGCTTTAAACACAGGATGGGACCTGGTTGCTTGAATGCAGTTGTTATTGTCGTACAGAGGAAGGAAATTATCAGGAGTTTCCTTCAAAAGAGGAAAGTGCCCCTTTCCTTTCTGGAGAAGCAAACAATTCTGTAGTGAAAGAGTTTGAGCAGTCATGAGGATCATCCCTGTTGGCCATTCATTTTAAGAGATTATTCCACCATTTGAATGCTGAGGAATATACTTCAAATCAGTTTCTCAGGTAAGAAGAGCGATTACTAAATAAAATGATTCGGGCTGTTTTGTAGATATTTGCTGTAATTTAACTCACACTGTCCCTTTTGCCAGATGATTGTTTTGCCAAACAATATAAACTGAAAGCATAAACTAGTTTAGATGCAAGAAGATCCAATCATAAACAAGACGTATATTGAAAATATATGTTTTATGAAGTTAAATATATTTGTGATGAACATATGGAAAGTTAAAATATGTGAAGTGAATGTTGAAGAAATGAAATTATTCACAGACTGCCTATTGAAAGACCTTTGTCTTTCCTTTGCCAGACAGAACTAAATACTGTGTTCAATCCTGTCCAATAATTTCCTAAATAGTATGCCATAGTCCATATGTTTGCTATACAGCAGTCTTGTCTGCTTCTTCAGCCATAAAATCACAGACTAAATACAATTTTCTGGCTTTCATAGTAAGTTGACAACTGAATTTCCTTTTTACATAGACTGAGGTAAGAATGTAATAGCAAACTATTAGGTAGTCTTCTGTTTTAATGGTTGAAATCTATATTGTGTAAAAATTCGAAGTGGCTTTTGGTGTGTTAGTGTGTGTTTTTTTTAATGTTTTGACGGCATTTTCTTTGATTGGATCTTGGTAGTCTCTGCCCAACAAATCACATCACACATGTTGACATACAAGGTTGTCCTTACATTTTCAAAAGAAATAATTAGCTAGCATTCGTGATACATAATTAGATAGCAACAAACAAAAACAAGCAAACAAAGGAAAAGATCAAGGGATTTCAAGGAAGGCATTACATTAATCTAGTAGTTTGCATTTTTACACAATTTAATGTAATATATCTAATTTAAGACATTTGACTGTCTAATCTTAATGTGACTGCTACTCCAAACCGACCGCTTACATTCAGTGACTGACTAGGCATGCAGCTATGGTATGTGTAGTGGGGAGACAGATGTTGGACGATAATATAGTTGACCACGCCAATCTGGCATCACACATCTCATGTGTTGTGCAGTGTACAGCTAGACTGTGCCCTTGACTTCTGTGCAAACAAAAGAAATGACCCATTGCGATGTCACTGTGCATTAGGTCATTATTATAGAATACTTGGACTTTCTAATGTATTTTTTCATTAAGAATCCATTCTGTTGTCATGATGCATTATTGGTAGCATTTTGAAAAACTGTTGGATTGAATGTTTTATGAGACTTTTTTTTCACACAACTGTTTTAATATTCCTTTAACACATCTAGTCAGGATACAATTCCCCACATCTGCACCTTGATTTAAAAAAATCATCTTATAAAACATTAAATCCAGCTTCTAGACTAAAATGAATTAATATGTGGAGAATATATTTGCAGTGGAAAAGGGAAAATTTCACTGAGTCCTGTCTAAGCTTCTGCATTCAAATTAGGAGAAAATCACTGTCTGATGTATTCAAGTAAGAAACTGTCTTGGAGAAAGTTGCATAGTGTTTTGAAAGCTTCATCTGTAAGGATATATGGCAGAGGGTGATGAAGAAGAGTGCCGCAGGTAGTTCTGGCTTGCATGGTAGTTCGCTTTCATGTTAAACTGCAAAGGAGAACAGTCATTTCCAGCACTGTTTTGCTACTGAAACACACAATTGCACAATGTAGTTTTTGTTGGTACACATCAAAAGTTGTTTTTTCTTATACAAATGACTCTTGTCTTGTAAAGTACATTAAATGGTAGTGAAAACATGGAAATTTGAATATACTGATGCAAATCTGACAACATATTTAAGGAACTTTTAATCCACAAAACCTTAATTTTAACAGATGAAAAGGTTTGGAGAAAGCATTTTGCAAGTTAACTTTAGTGTATGGCTGTATGTTTGATCAGAGAAAAATGCCAAAGCAATTAAGAAAAACTAATAGAATATTGTACATGGCAGACCTCTGTTTTGCTTCTGCAATACATGCATTTTCCTCGTAAAGGTCTGCACATTTAGCTGTGTGCACTGATGGTAACTGACAGTGGAATTTTATGGTAGATTTAAAGACTC
This sequence comes from Neolamprologus brichardi, assembly GCF_056152115.1. Taxonomy (NCBI): domain Eukaryota; kingdom Metazoa; phylum Chordata; class Actinopteri; order Cichliformes; family Cichlidae; genus Neolamprologus; species Neolamprologus brichardi. The sequence goes on from NC_142105.1 coordinate 28,551,265, forward strand.
AAAGAGCTTGTTTTGAAATAGACAAAGGAAACAGACTAGAATTCTTACTCCTTTGATAATGTCATTGGCAATGCACAACCTCCTAGAGCAATATATTTAAGCATATTTTAGAGGTAAAAAGAAATTTAATATATGTAAGTAAGTAAGTAGTAAGTAAGTAAGTTTATTTATTAAGCGCTTTTCATAGACAGGTAGTCACAAAGCGCTGCACACAGAGATTAAAATAAACAGTACGATAAATAGCAAAATGCACAATATACACAATATAGAGTTTAAATGTAAATTAAAAATATAAAAATGTAAAAAGCATTGGTCAACAGAAAGCTTGTTTAAACAGCAAAGTTTTTAACTGTTTTAAACGATTCCACAGAGTCAACCAAACGTAGTTGTAGAGGTAGACTGTTCCACAGCCTTGGTGCCAAAGACTGAAAGGCTCTGTCCCCTTTCGCCTTCAGACGTGTTCTGGGAGCAACCAACAAACTCTGAGTCTGTGAGCGGAGACGGCGAGCAGTAGTGTATTTTGTGAGAAGTGCAACTGCCCCAGCAAAATAACCCATATTTTAGCTCGAGCTGATCAAGGAGGATAAAGGCATTTTGAGAGGAAAGGTTTCCTCTCACTTTTGTGAGTGAAGTAAATATTGGGCATAAATACACAAAGACATTGCTGCATTATCATTTTCATCTATTTCACAGTAGTAAAAGTGAAATTTGTATTAACTTTGTTATACAGCAATAAAATCTGTGAAAATAGTAGTGGGAAGCTAAGGTGCAAAACATTAAATCTGACTGAGCTATTCCATTGCAGAAATACATAAAACGTCCTGATCTTATCCAGATAAAAAAAGGTGTTATAAAGTATTCACCGCTAATTTTCCTAGTTTACAATGGGTAACAAATGAAATAAAAAATCTATAAGTGGTCTCCAAACATATACACTGTTGTTCTGTCACTTTTACTTTGAAATATGTTCAAGTATATGTTAGGAAGGAACAGTAAAATATAATGCCTGACTGTGGAAGAAGGTTTGTAATGACCTTGAAGGCTCATCAGTATGTAGTCTTTTCACTTGTAATTACAGGGGGCTTTCAAGACAGTGAAGGGGAATATATTTTTTCTGCATGGGCACCTACATTGACACATTCTCCCATGAGATTCTGTTTGATGTGAAAATGGCAGACTGCACAAATGTGTGTATTAGTGTGAAATTAATTTCTCTGCCATTTAACAGCATGAGGTGATATGTGGTGCTTATTTGTTTGAGATTAATGTATCTCATATTTTCTGTTTATAGACAAACATGAATGTGCATTCACATAGATTAATGTAATAAGAGCCCCTGCAAATTATCCTAGCATGTAGAACTAGTATATAGTAGTTAGCTAGCTTCCTGTGTTCCTCATTCAACAAGCAGTGATTTACTTTGTTACGGTGTGACCTCATCATCTAGGTTCTACGATACCCCACCTCCACCTCACAGCAAGAGCAGCCAGCTCACATACACATACAGAGAACATACTCATGGTCACACTGAGACACACAGAACAGAATCGAAGGGGTCTACGCAGAGCTGGAGAGAAAGAGAGGGAGAGAAAGAGCGAGAGAGAAAGCGAAACAGACGAGGCGAAGGGGAGGGAGTGTGGATCATGCATGTGCATTAACTCAGCACAGCAGCAGCAGCAGCAGCAGCAGCAGCAACAAACAGAAACAGCAGCAGCACAGGAGGAAAAAAGAGAAAGAAAGACAGAGAGGGGGAACTGGAGGGAGGGTTGTAGTCTCAGGCACAAGAACAATAGCTGCAGAGGACTGCTTTCCATCTCCACTAAAAGAACAACGGAGGAGTAATAGAAGGAGGAGGGGGTGGTCATGATAGTAATGAGACAATAACGGAAGAGAAGAGGCACACTGTAGTCAGTCAGGACTGAAACCAAGGCTCTTCCCTTCTCTGCTCTCCATGTTTTTGGGGACTCAACGTTCCCTTGCCTTATTCTCCAAACCCAGAGGAGGATGTCTGTGTCAGGGAAGAAGGAATTTGACGTGAAACAGATCCTCAGGCTTCGCTGGCGCTGGTTCAGCCATTCATCCCAAGGTTCGGCTGGTGGAGGAGGCGGTGGGGTTGGTGGTGGAGGAGGTTACATTCAGCAGGATGGCCTGGACCACAGAGGAACGCCTGTCCAGGGACGACTGAAAAGTCACTCGCGGGAAAGAGGTGTTGGAGGTCTCCGGAAGACTAACAGCCCAGTACACAGCATCTTGGCACCAACGCCAGGCCCCACACCTGTCTATGTCAGAGCAGGTCATCAATCATGGCATCATCAGCAGAGCACCATCCAAGGTTCCCAGGCCAGGGAAGATTCTTCAAAGAACAGTTCTTCTCCCAGTACAACAAGGAAAGATGACACAAACACTGGCCAAGAAGATGTAAAGAGTTCCACAGAAGACCCTGCAGAGCTGGAGGCCAGAGAAAGGTATGACTGTTATTAGGTGTTAGAAATTAGGAGACTGGGTAAAGTGCTATAACGGTCACTTTTGATCATATGCTCAGTTAGCAGAGACTGGTTATGGGATGCTCTTTTATAAATAGATGGTTTCTTCAGGTTTCACAGTGAAAATATAGCTACTGAATAAAATAAGCAACTGAACACATTAGGCAGTATCCCCTTGATTAAATTTTTAAAAAGGGTTTGTTGTTATCAGTAAAAAAAAAAAGAGCACAACCCAACTTTAAATAATAAAGATATAACAGTCATACTTAAAAATGGCTAAACATTGTGAAACTGCATTTTAACTTAAATATTAGCTGTGCCATTATGCATGTAGATCCTGTAATTATGCAAAGATTAAATGAACTGCACAGCCATCATTTTCCAGTTTACTCAGGCTATTCAGCTTCTACCATGGCTCACCTGGGGACAGCTCACTCTCATTGTCCACAGCATGTTAGGCAGGATGAACCAATAAAACATCCTTTTAATTATTCATTGAACTGAAAGCTGAGGCTTTTCCTGCTCCTCTGACTGTGTTGTGGTCCAGGTTACATGCACAGTATTCCTTTGCAAGAGTGTTTTTGTTTTAACAAGGCACACTATGGCATTCTACTATAGAAATATAAAAGGATAGCTGGAAGGAGTGATTACATCACATAACAAGTACTGGACCTATAAAAAGAAGAAGCAGTGCAATCGCATGAATTATCTAGACTGCCGAGCACAACTACATCCACTTTATGAGCTAAAAGCTATTCAAGCTAGTGGCTGGTATATGATGTTTGATTTATTTTCTAGCAGAATGTTATTACAAATCCTATACTGAAGTGAGTTTTACAGCTATAAATCCTTCCCCCTGCCTTTTCATGTTGTGTTTTTCCTCTGACTTCCATGTGATCCTACAGTTTCCTCCAGGAAGTAAAAAGGTTCTATAGGAGTTCTATATGTGTGTTGCTGTGTGTGTATTTGTGTGTGTGTGCGTGTGCACGCGTGCACACACTGTCTGGCAGAAGACTAAAAGCCCGTCATATTAAAGATGAAAAGACCAAATTTCCTTTTATCTCGGCTGTGACATTCTAAGGTGAATTGGTCCTTAAGCATTGCTGATTCCTGTACGCTTTTGTTCTGTACACCTGGTGAGGAAGTGAACAATGAAAGTAAACCTTCCCCTATGTTTTTGTACAGAGCTCAGTGAGAAAAAAAAGCACCTAATTCCCAATACATAGTCTCTACCTACAGCCAAAAATGTGTCAATATGAATTGAATAGATAACACAGTCAGTGGATGGTTTGGTTCTCGGGGAAGAACATGAATAATTCTCAGCTAAGGTACAGTTTTGGAATCAATTCAACATCCTGCACTGTGTGTTGGCATAATTGGCAGATGTTCATATTTTTTGAGTCCCTATGTGTGAAAAGTGCATGCATAAAAGATGTGACTCACAGTAAAAATGTGTAACGCTCTGGCTCTCGGGGACCTTGAGTTCATGCTGGTCATGTAAAATACAGCACAGTCGTCACATTCACACGATTCTGAAATATTAAAATGCTTCTGTTTTTGTTGGAGCATATACTCTGATCTTGTGTGTTTGATTGTAGCCTTATTCATTTAAGACATTATCGTGAATTATTTAACATTTTGTTTTGCCAGCCTAACCTATGAAAAATCTAAACAGAACACGACTCTTCAGTACTGACAGACATTTCATCATTTCCCATGTTAAAATTTGCCCTGTGAGTAAATGCTTTATATGATGAAGAGTCCTATATTTTTTGATCATTCAGTACAATAAATAGTTGGAAAGTAAAATTTAGTCGTGAGCAGTTATTGCAGAAATAAATAGTTGCATTGCATAATGCCACTTTTCAGTCACGGCTGTGCTTAATGGAAATACACCAACTCAATAACGGTGAAGGAGTACTTGCTGGAAATGACTTTGGGATGGATGTACGATGTAGCCTGGTGAATTAAACTAGTGGCTGTGTCACACATCATGGCTCACATGTTCATCTGCAGCTAAGCAGATGTGTGGATGTCACTGAGATATGCACATTCATTTACTCTACCAGCTGGGTGGCCTTATTATGTCTTACATCATAAATCCTTGACACATAATTTGTGACAATCCCTCAGGCTGAATCTCACAAATGAGTTCTGCTGCCAGTGAAAAACACAAAAGTTTGGCCTTTTGCTACAGCTAGGAAATACCTGTCAGTCATTTTGAGATATATGCCACTCGGTGACTAGTTTTCATTCATATAATGTCTTCGTCCCACCATTTTCTTTCATTCATAGTAGAATTCACAACTCAGATTACTGTCAAACTGAATTATCTGGAAAATTCAATGAAAACTGTGCACCTCTTGTGGCTGTATATTTACAAGATTATATGTAATGTGGTTATACCAAAGCGTATAGAAAGACAAAAAACTGACACATGCAATGAGTATTTAGATAATAACACAAAAGGTCAGTGACACATTTATGCTGTGGTTACAAAACATTTACTGTCCAAGTTACTTCTACATACTGTGTGTGGAAGCTATTGAATCAAATGTAGTATAGTAAATGGGTTGCTGTTTCCCACACTTCCTCTTAATGCCCCAAATGCTGCATCTACATACTGTATATTTGCTCTGTCTTCGTGACTCTCATCCAGATAGCTTCTTTCTACAGTGGACAGAAAATATATGGCAGACGTTAACCTGAATGGAATGGAAACCCTGACCTTTCCCACATAAACACTAACAGTGGCTTGAGTCAGCGTGCTGTTACTATGAATGATATCTCAATTCCCTCTCCACCACCTTGGAAAAGAAATACCACCACCTTACCCTCTGTCAGCAGCAGTAATTCAGATATTTGTCCAGTTCTTCATAATGGTGCAAGGCTTATTAGGTCTATGTGTGACACATCCAGTTGATGCATCCTTAAGATATTTGTAAACTGCAAAACACAAACTTTCTGTTGTGATCTTTAAATTACACCCTCAGGGTTTAGGTGATTGTGTTATTGCCTATAATAAATTGTGAATGTTGTTTGCCCAATCAGCGTTCTGTATGCCAAAGGCAATCTTAGATGGAAGCTAAAGATGAAGCCAGAATTATCATAAAAAATTTCTTTGTGCTTATACAAGGCTTTGAGCAATACTGAGAAGACACACATTATGTGCCGCCCACATTTGGTAATTTCTGTTCAAATGAGACATGAATTTTTATGAATTTTCCGTGGATACCATAGAAGGGGCCATGACTTGGTTCAGCAGTTTCACTCACAGCACTTTGCACTGAAACAGATTAAGGAGGTGCAGACTGCGATCACTTTTATAATTATGACAGACTAAAATATAAATCAATCACAATATGCACAATTACATAGCATTGGTAAGATTTAGGAAAATGCCACATTTACCACATTTAGGGGCCCCCTTCTAAAGTATAGAAACTTTAAAGTTACAACTATAAACATTATATAACAAGTACCTTTAAATATCCAGTATATACAAGGTTCCATTGCTGTAAGATCACTGACTAATTTGTTTAGCCACAAACATCAGATTTATATAAATTATGCACAATCCACAATATGACATCCTCATACCTTATGCAAGTTAACCTGCCACCAGCAAAGCAGTAAAGAGATCTCTGCTGAGATCTGCACATTTTTTTCACTTACAGGAAGCCCCCAGCTCCTAATACACACATGTGCATGTGTTTCTACATTTGTGAGGACACTCATCTTTTACCCTTTTTGTTTTGTTTTGTATTGCTTTCATGACCTCTCGGATCACTGAAAATATTTAGGGAGACAAAATATTATTGCTGTGGACCCCCCCCCCCCCCCACACACACACACCCTTCTGCTAACTGCATTCACCCTGGCCCATTCGACTACAGTCAGAGCAGATTTCACAAGCTATGGTGGTAATGGGTATGCCCACAATAACAATGGCACAGGAAGGGGAAAAAAAACATCACCAAAAAGCTGCAATCTTCAGTGACACAGGGGAAAAAAAGCAGAGAAAAAACTATGTTTGTGCAAAAATATCATCTCAGTCTCGATGCCTGGATCAAGTTATTACAGCCAGTGTATAAAATCTTTCCAACATAAAGCCCAGTGGCAGTATACTGACTGTCAGAATACAGAAAGAAAAGGATCTCATTGAATATATAGAGCTGGCACAAGCTGTATAAAGCTTTGTAGGAATTGTTGGATTTTCCATACAACTCAAGCTACTCAGTAGAATTCTGGGGAAAATGGCTGCTCTAATCCATTTTCAAAGATTCATTTCACATTTGGCACTCACATAGAGAGATGGAGTTGACATCAGTTGGAATAAGAACGAGAATTTCAACAACATATCTGACACATAACTTTTATAGCTAAAGGGTTTTAAAAGCTGATGACAAAACTACATAAACAGCCTAACAATCCTTCAGGTATTTTAAATGACCTGCTCTCTATTATTATTTATTCATGTATTGTTTGCATATATTTATCTGTATCTTGTGGTCAAAAGTTACACAATTGGGCTACAAGTCCTGACAAATGCAATAAATATTGCATTGCCTCTGCCTCACCTGCATAGTGGAATTTTTAAATATGCAGTGTCTCAGAAGCAATTAGTCACACTTTGGTGTGATAGCTCTGAGAGGGTGTAAGGAGCATATGACAAGACTTGGGGTGATATGCGCTCAGTGAAGGAAAACTGATGTAGTATAAGGTGTGATGATAAATAAGGCAGAATCTCCAATTCTGTTCTAGTTTTTCTTATTGCGCTTTGTCTTATTATTTAACTTCTTATAGTTTTGACTTTAAGTAGATGCAAAAAAAATCCTTCAGTTTGTACAGTACAAAAAAATCTGGATGCTCGCTGACAATGCGGCTTTATGTGGATTGCTTTGTAGTGTGCCTTGTGCAATGTAGAGCATTGTCTGTACAGCAGCTTCTTTGGAAATGGGTGTTCTAGGGTTTTAGTGCCTCTATAAAAATGGGCTATACCTGTGATGATCCAGCCCACTATTGGAAGCAAAATATACACCTCAGAGCAAATTTACTGCTCCCTAGAATGTGATACCAAAGCAATTAGTGTCGGAGAGATTGGTAGGCATGAAAAATCCTTACAGCATGCCTTGGAGCCAATACAAAAGCAATGCATCTCAGTTTTATGGCCCAACTGTTTATTCAGTCTTGTTTGGTGTTCCTCTCCAAGACTCCGGAGTCAGTGGGGAATATCATGACAGGCCAATAAATTACATTTGAATTTAGCATAAAGTCTCCCAATAAAGCTTAGACCATAGGATATGGTATAACTAGTGTGCTGTATAAACAATGCCTGGATGGAAAATGTTTTTGCTTTTAATAGTGAAAGAGGAGAAAGTCACACGCTCGGCTGGAATTTTTTATAATAGCGTATTAATCAGGATGTCAATAAAACGCCCTCCATCTTTCCTGCAGTATCAATCCCACTGCATGCCAATATATTGCTCTGCCAAGCTTTACAGGGTTTTCGGTTCATTTGTATTGACAAATCTGTAACTTCGCCGGTTTATGCAGCTCTCATATCAGCATATGAGTAGTAATGAGCGGGGGACATAAAGTGTTGCTTAAAATAGCAGTGACATTTTTTTTCTTGAGCACTATCAGTCTTTACACAGTAGAAGCGCCATGAGATGACTGTAAATTCCCCCAGAGAGACGGCTTGGGTGTTTATGTAGCATAACAAACAACTCTAAATGTCATTGAGTAGACTTTTCCTGTGAAGGACACCAAAGTGACTGGGCTGCAATATTTGCCATGAGTGTGAGGGATTACTCGGATGCCTATAAAACAGCATGTAATCTAGCAGCCTATGGGGACGGGGACTCAGCCTTGCCACAATGCTGTGAGGAACAGGCTGGTTCACTTGTTAAGTCGCTGTTTTTTTGGAAAACACACATGCACACCCAGATATGCAGAGGCACACAGGAACAGACAAAAAGGCATGTGCGCATTCTCGCTGCAAAGCTGTTGCATTGATTGTGCTGCTGGCTTGTCCCATTGGACTGCAGTGCTTAGTTATCCACTTATGTATGGAGTTTAGTCCATAAGAGTTTTAATTTCAGCTTAGAGTTGCAAGAAAGATGCAGATTCACTGCAGGGAAAAAAAGATTCAGGAGTGCAATGTGTCCAAAATAAGCTCTTTTGTGTCGTTGGTAATTTGCTGTTTATCTCGCTGTGTACAGCTATTTAGTTTTGTTTTTAGTTCATATTTGGACAGAAAGAGTTAACAGCGAGTGAGAGTAATACACTTTCTTGAATAATTTGTCACAGTGCTGCTAACTTGTGTTTCATGTCTTCTAGAAATGGAGTCGCTGCTCCTACATTGGTATTAGATTTCATAAATGACAAAATCATGCAAAAAAAACAAAACAAAAACCCATAAACAAGCAAAAGCAAATAATAAAGAAATCCAGATGAATGGCTGAATTAAACAGATCACAAGCAGATCCACTGAGTGAACACAGTGGATCTGCTGATACGTCTATTCAGCAGCATATTGTGTTAGCTCAACTCAAACAAACAAAATATAATCTTTTTTTCCCATTTAAAAGTAGTCGATTAATATTTTTGCGTTGTTGCCTAGGCAGCTTTTGAAATTCAAAAAAAAAGTCTCTTCTAATTTTCTGATGATGGGAAAGGTATACAAACTCAGTGTTCACTGGTTTGCATCCTAATTTCTATTCCACTGTGATCTAATTACACCATTGCCCAGCCTTATTCCTGCATTACAGCTTATTCATGGACAAACCCTGTGATCCATTGCATGATGTTGTCAATATTGGAGCATCCGGCCCTTAGTTGAATGGCTGAATAAATAGATCACATGAAATCTCTTGAATGCTAAGAACCATTGTGTTCCCTCAGTGGATCTCCCTGCATATTGTGTTAGTTCATCATAAACAAACAAAAAACAGACAAACATTTAAACATGTCTAGATTCCATACCTATAGGGAGGGGCAAACTATTTTAATGCTGTGTTAAAAATGCAACATGTTGATTATACCACACAGACTGTAAAGATGCTGCAGTCATACAGTCAGGGTTAATTGTTTTTATATTTTTAAATTACGCCACGTCTTTTTTTCTTCCTCTCTCTTTGCTCTTCTTCCACAGGTTGGTTCTGAGCACCTTCTCCAGAATGAATACCAATTCCTCAGATGAGTTTTTCCAAGCCACAAACCATGCGGAACAGACATTCCGGAAAATGGAGACCTACCTCCAGCACAAGCAACTGTGTGATGTCCTCTTGATAGCAGGGGACCACAAGATACCGGCTCACAGGTTGGTGTTTGTGCCTCTGTCTGCTTTGATTTCATTAATTACTTACTGCTTTAGATCAGAGTTAAAAAGAAGCTCATCTGGATGCACTTCATTAAGATAGCAATGCAGGCAGTCAGACTTTGGTCTGGACCACAGTTTGCAATAAATTTGGTCAGTTTGATCTATATGGGGGATAATTGGATGAGCTTTGAAATTCAAAGAAAGTCTCTTCTGATTTTCCGGTGACAAGAAAGGTATGCAAACTCAATGTTCACTGGTTTGCATTCTAATATCTACTCCGGTGTGATCTAATTACACCATTTCCCAGCCTTATTCCTACATTAAAATCTGTACATGGACAAATATTGTGATCCACTGCATGGCATCTCTTGACTGCTGAGAACCATTGTGTTGATCTGCTTGTATGTCTATCCACACGGAATATTATGTTAAGGAGTGGAACTGGGTGTGGGTCCCAAAAAGTGGGTCCCACACCCAGTTCCACACCTTGGCTCAGGCGATTAGAGGATCATCAGGGGGTCCTTTTGTCCCTCTGTGGGGGGACACTCCCACTAGGGTTATATCTGGGACTCTCCACCATTTGACCTTAGAACTGAAGAAGCCTCTCGGATGAGAGGTGAAACGTCTTCAAGTAACTTAAAGAAGTCCAGACGCTTTTCTTTGCAAGCTCCTTTGACTACGATGACCTGGATGACTGAGAACCTTCACAGACATACTTAAGGATCTGGAACGTTCCACAGTGCCAGAAAAGAAGTATCTTAGTAACTTAGTTGCCTGAATTTCTATAGCTGGATTTTTAAATTCTACTTTCAGATACAATCATGTAAAGCAAAGTTTAAACCATAAAAATCCATATTAGAAACCGTAAGGACGTGTGAATGTATGCTGACTGATTTATTCATTCACGTTTCCTTCATGAATCCACAAGCTTGTTGCTTTAGCTTGCTAGACAAATTAGTTAACATAATTACAAGTCTGACCATTGTAGCTATTAACATAACATACTGTATGTGGGATAAAATAATTTATCACAGGCTGACAAAGTGGAATCATACAGTGGTGGAAGGGGGCTATAAATCACTGTAAAATGGAATAAGTACACTGACAGTACATTATGAATATGGTGTATTGAGTCATGTGAGGCATGCTGTTTGTTATGAAGCTTCATTTGGGGGGCACTCTTAAAACCACAAGAACATAGATCTCCCACCAACATGTAACCCAATTCATTGATTTTTTTTTCTTTATGGCAGATTGGTCTTAAGTGCTGTGTCGGACTACTTTGCTGCTATGTTCACGAGTGACGTGAGAGAGGCGAAGCAAGAGGAGATAAAGATGGAGGGAGTGGATCCAGAAGCCCTCAGATCCCTGGTTCATTTTGCCTACACGGGTGAGTGCTTATAAAGACATTCACTAGCCCTTGTAAGTAGTTATGAGACCTCTGAAATGCAGCATGATTAAAATGGATCAATAAGACAATTCATCATAGAGCTGGCAGACTGGGCAGGACTTCAACACAAAATTGCTTCTTTTTTTAAACTGGGCAAATGGCTGTTTGGGAAATATGCTTTAATCAAAATATTCACTTTTTACAGTTTAAACATTGTGTGGTAAAACACATAATAATGGCTATCCTTGTAAAAGATTTTAAGTGATTTCATTATTAATGCTATACTTTAGCTGTTGATGCCTTTTATTTGATTCAAATGTTAATCGCAAAACTGCTTCCATGCAGTTTCGGTCATGTGTTGTTTTTCATGTAGTTTCCATGTTGTGACATTGCAGGTGTCCTTGAGCTGAAAGAGGAGACCATTGAGAGTTTACTGGCAGCAGCTTGTCTCCTCCAGCTTTCACAAGTCATCCAGGTTTGCTGTAACTTTCTGATGAAACAGCTTCATCCCTCCAATTGCCTGGGAATTCGTTCCTTTGCAGATGCCCAGGGCTGTGTGGACCTGCTTAATGTGGCTCATAACTACACCATGGTAGGACTGTGAACAGAGCCAGACCACTTTTTTATGGTGGGCTGCATTATTCAGATCATAATAAATAATGGGACTGCACTCATCATTGTGCACGCGCACACGCACACACACACACACACACACACACACAGGGGATTCTTTAATCATAAAAGACATAACTTTAATACAAATTTTTAAAAATTTAGTTTCATTACTGTGCACTCACAGGAAGTAATAACCAACCGAGTTCTTGACACCGCTTGTTAGGATTTATTTGTTTAAGATATGCAATTACTCTACATTTCTGTGAGAAATATTCCTGTTGGATTAGGATTCACCCACATGTTCGTCAGATAATTTCTTGCTGGTCATGCAGAACTGACAGCACAAGACAGGCGTTATCTCCTAAAGGACATCTGCTCACTCTGTTTACACAGTCCCCATCCGAGACCAGGAGGTTAATCTAATCATAAAACTGCACAAGAGGCCCAGCTTCCTGTTCAGTCACGTCAGTAATGAGCAGGGCTGTTCGGGCTTCCTGGAAGACTATCCTCTATCCCCTCAGCTGAAGATTTTTGTTTTGATAAGCTTGTTTTTTCCCATTACAGCGCGGCAGCTTCCGACACCGTTTTCCTTCATGAAAGAATACTTTAATGTTCAGTATATACACGTTTAATATTATATAGTTTCATATTGCAATATTTTTTCCAGCTGTAAAATACTTTGATTTCCACACAGGATTTCAATTAATACTTGACAATTTCGGTTTTGTAAATTAATCCTGATCTCAGGAAAGAATAAAGAGCAGTCTTTGTTGCAAACCAGTGCAAATTACATAGTAATCAAAGGTTTTTAGAAGGTAATTTTCCCAGCCTCGCATTAGTTTAAGCATTAGTTTTTCAATTACTCTTTCAGTCAAATCAGTTAATAGCCTGTGCCGCTGGTCTCGCTTTCTGAGGAGTTTACTTGACTGCTGTGAGTCTGCCAGTATCTACAAACACATCCTTTTAAATGGTTATGAAACAAACTTGGCTAAGCTTTCAATTTTGTTGTAAGCTCTTCAGCATTTGCAGTTACAAATTTATTGGTTTAACGCAATGTCAAAGAGCTGGATTGAGTTTCTCCCTTCTCTTTAGCACCAGAGATCAATAGATGTCCCTCATTTCATTAAGGCTCTCCTTGCTAAGCTCTTAAAACCTGCCCTCAAAAGATAGATCGGACTAACACTGCAATGTGTCGCATGTTGATGATCAATAGCATGCTTGTTTCTTGTTTCATGCTTTCTACAGTGAGCACTCGATTTGTTAAAGATTATAATGATGAATCCTTTACTGCGTTGTTTAAAGCATAAACAGTGCAGAAAAATGGCCAAATGTTGGACATACCATAGATGCACATATGAGCAGGAATGTTTTATATATCATCTCTAATGGAACTGCCCAGAGACAAAGCCCTTGAAGAGGTAGCCATGCAGTGCTTTAATATTGCCTGGGCTTCTGGCCAATAAATGGAAGATTAATCTTTAGAAAGGCTATAGAAAACAGCTTCCATCAAACTTGGAACTGGACACACCATTGGTGGGATTGTAATGGAGGTTTCCAGAGCCTGTTTTTCATTAAAGACTTATAAAGGCTTATTGGTATCATGTTTGATCAGCAGAAAAAATGCCATATTAGCTTAAGAGGAGGCTTTTCGGAGCGAATGCTCTATACCAGATTGATTTGTAGTCTGTTGTTATGTGGATCATTTTATTTACTGAGCTAAGTTAAACAGATGATGGCTTCATCTGTTCTTTGGAAAGAAATAATTTGAGAAATGGAGAGCGATTCACTGCGGTTATCGGTTATTGGAGATAAAGACCTCCAAACTGGCACTCTCTATCTCTTCACGTTCATTTTTCTTCACCTCTCTGTCCTTGTCCCACTTGGACCTCAGAGATGTAGAAACATACACAGACACACACAAAATGCTGCACCAAGCGTACTCCTCGGCTAATAACTGATGATTATCTGTCTCCTCTGCGTCTCCGCAATGTTCCAGGAACACTTCCTCGAGGTCATACAGAACCAGGAGTTCCTGCTGCTCCCCACAGCTGAAATTGTTAAGCTGCTCTCCAGCGATGACATCAATGTTCCTGATGAAGAGACGATCTTCCAAGCTTTGATGATGTGGGTGAGGTATGATGTCCAGAATCGACAACAGGACCTCGGAGTGCTTCTTGCTTACATCCGCCTACCCCTACTTCCTCCACAGGTGAGACAGCCGATCAGGACTGTAAGTCGCTTATGCTTGTGTTAGAGCTTGTGACTGATGATTCAGATGGTACAAGTCAGCTTGGCTTCATTACAGAAGGTGTGATTTGTGATCTTTGATACTCTGTCCAGGTTGTAACTCCTCATTTTATAACTTTGTTAACTTAAAATGAATAATGAAATGAATAGAAATAATAACTAACACTGACAAACTAAGGTGAAGGTTTGTGTAATACAGCTTTACCAGTCTAAAATTAAATTGTATATTTACAGACTGTAAATATGCTGTTTATGTGATGTAAAATTATGCTGTATTTCTGCAAGTAAGCACTGACTTACAACTTGGTCGTCTTGATTTAAATAACCTAACAGGAAACAGATAAGCATTTTTGACAGATATGAAGCATGAACATATCTATTTTTTTTAAACGCGATTTTATTTTCACTGACAAATTGCTTTCCAAAAGTAATTATGCTCAAGTTATTTTTTTTATTATCAGTATGCAGGAAAGTAACCTGCAGCATTATTGTTTGCAAAATGAAAAATATGTGGAAGATATGATACATAAGGTTTTTCATCCATGGCTTGGGAGATGCCATTTGCTGCGAGGCAAATAAACAACAGAAATGAATCATTGTTTTTTTTTCTTCTCAAAACTGGTAAAGTTCTTTTTAAGTCTCGCAGGCATAGCGGTATCAATGAATAAATGCAAAAATATATGAAAGTGAAATGTCTGAAAAAACCCACATAAAAAGCAACTTCACTGCAGTTTCTGTGTTGTGCGGAAATGTAAGAGTGCTACTATTTCTCAGAATAGAAAGAAAAGTTTAGCTCTTCTGCAGTGCATTTACAAAAAAGAAGTAAAATCATGAAAATACAGTGTGTTTGTTATGTTTTTGCTGTTTTATCTAGTTGCAATAATTGATATAGTGACTTCCTTTAAAGTAATAGTTTGATGATAGACAAAGATTAGATAATTTTGTTTTTGCTTTCACCCCATTTTAATTAAAACATTTCATAATCTTAATTTTCAATGCTGTTTTGCAGTTATATATATCTGACATCTTTTCCAAAGGGATTTAAAATCTACACATTATATTACAAATACCATTCCACAACAGAGATTTCTATAAATACCATAAACATTTGAAATTTTCAGCACACATTATAATGCAGCTAATTTTATTTTTCTTGAAATATAGCTCCTTGCAGATCTGGAAAACAACAAGATGTTCTCTGATGATCTGGAATGTCAAAAGCTGCTAATGGAAGCCATGAAGTACCACCTTCTACCTGAAAGACGCCCAATGTTTCAGAGCCCAAGAACAAAACCTAGGAAATCCACTGTTGGTGCACTTTATGCTGTCGGAGGAATGGATGCTACCAAAGGTACCCGATATAGCAACTTACTGAAAAGACTCTGAAGATGGCTTTGCCAGATGTATAAAAAGAGAGAGCTAGCTTATACACAATTGTTCTAAGTGTATGGCAACACAGGTTATCTAAATTGCGGTATTTTGTTTTATTTCAGGCTCTACCACCATAGAGAAGTATGACTTGCGAACAAACACTTGGGTCCAGGTTGGAGTCATGAATGGGCGCCGGCTGCAGTTTGGTGTGGCAGTGATAGATAATAAGTTGTACGTGGTTGGAGGGAGAGATGGACTGAAGACGTCCAACATGGTGGAGTGCTATAACCCCATCAGCAAAGTGTGGTCCACCATGCCCCCAATGTCAACACACAGACATGGGCTTGGTGAGTGCATATAACTGGCCAACAGCATATTGTTATTTACATCGGCATTCATGCATTTTTAGTAGCGTTGGTACTATGTCTGTGTTCTGAAACTTACTTGCCTTTCCATGCACATACATGGAAAGAATAATGTAGGAAAAATGTGCCATACTTCTTTTTCAAATGGAAAGCTATAGGTAGGAAGAGCAGCAGCAAGCCTTCCATACAGAACAGAACAGGAAGCAGTGATAACAGCTCTGATGCTGGTTAAATCAGGCACAGTATAAAAGGAGGACCTAGGGTAGTGGCGGGTTGCAAAGTAGCTTGCAAATGCCCAACAACTGTAGGAAGTTAAAAAAAATTTAAATAGCACATTGCATATGAGATTTCCCAAATGAAAGCATAGAGGGTATCAGCTGAACTCTTTGCTACTGTAGGCTGACACTGAGATCATCTTATCTGCCAGGACTGTGGTTGAATTCAACTTTGTGACTTTGTCTTGAATATTATGCTGCCTAATGCCAACTAACTGGAATGATCATTTCATTACAAACTGCAACCCATCAATTTTCAAAAAAAAAAAAAAAAAATCATTAATTGCTTTTATTTCATGATGAAAAATCTTTTACAAAGACATAACACATATGGTTCTATATGTTTCAGGTTTCAGCTCAGTTAACCAAGCAGATTTTTTGAAACACCAAACAGGATACATGTTTAGCAAGGTCACAATTGGTAGGCTGTTAAGAAAAAAAATCTTTGACATATACCTTTGATATTTTTTCCATTCCACTATCAAAGCTTGACAAGCTGTGCTGGCCCTGCTCATCCTTACCCTTCCCTGCCCAATAAATCTCATATCAGAAGCATTTTGATTCACAGTTGAAACAGGTCTGGGTAACAGAGGAGGGAGATCTTGTCAAAGCATTCAGCTCACTCACACAGTGTGGTCGGAGGTATCAGCAAGCCCAGGAGATCACACTGTACAGATTACCTGCGCTGCCTTTGATCTTTCACGTACCAAATATCTCTTGGTGCTTTGCTTATCTTGTGCATATTTTCATTCTGAATATGTTTTAACTTAGTGTCTACCAACATCCCCGCATAGCCATTTCCTGCTGTGTGCTTTATGGGTAAAGAAAAGGAAAAAACCGTGTTGTTTTTTTATCCCCAACCCACAAGCCAGTAATAAAAAGAAGCCTCACTACAAGACCAGTTTTCATTTGACAGTGTTTATGTCACTCGAGGTTCTCTGAATGCGGTCTTGTCCTCATGTTTCCTCTAAATAATTGAACTCTCACCAAAGGAAATAAGTGTTTTCATATGAAAATCCATTGTGCTAAAGCACCCTCTGCATTGACGCTGGTGGAAATAACCATTCCTATGTGACTGGGGGATGAGGAATAACAAAACAGTTTTATAGTCTTCCTGTTTTCTGAATAGCTTTGGCCAGCTGGTTGACTCACTCTGCTCCGTTCTAAAATGAGAAACATATCTCTGCTCAGACTCTCTAAGAATAACATTCACTTGGAAATCTTTGGACTTCTTTCACTGATTATTCTCTTAGATGTGTTTAAGGTTTCCGTGTTTGAAAACCTTTTTCATGTAATTTTGGCAAAAATGTTTGTTTCATTTAACCTCAGTGAGGTAAACACATGAACATTTGAAACAACTTAATATAATTATGCAGACAAAATCACACATGATTGAAACACGTATATAAAATATTAAATATTCTCTTTATTTCGTTTTTTTATAGTAGCAAATATTTATAGCGTTTGATTTTTCCATATGCAGTATCTAATGGGACAATTCATCTTATTTATCTTTACAGCATTAATTGTTTGGATAGCATTCATTTCTTATTTCTATTTCTGCAGGTATTGCTGTGCTGGAGGGTCCCATGTATGCCGTAGGAGGCCATGACGGCTGGAGCTATCTCAACACTGTGGAGCGCTGGGACCCACAGGCCAGACAGTGGAACTACGTGGCCAGCATGTCGACACCACGGAGCACCATGGGAGTCACAGCACTTAATGGAAAGTAAGTTGCTATGACCCCCATCTTTGTCCAACCTGTTTGACTATCCCATCATAGCCTTTTAATTAAAATGTGCAACCTTAAACTTTAATGCAAAGTGTGCTATTGTATTTCCGCTTGCCTGCCTCTGAAGCCATTGCCCTCTGCAAATTAGTACTAAGAAGGCAGACATTTGCAGGCAATTCACACTTAAAAAGGAAGCCTAATTGGAGTATGCTCTTTTTTTAGGGTGCTGCCGTCCATAAATTCTACTTTTCTACTTGACTGAAGTAAACTTGCATATAAGGATAGCACAGTTAGTCTTTATTCCTGCACCTCTTAGTCAGTTTTAGCTATTGATTTGCTGGAACAAATGTTTTTGCAGGCAGTAAACTTGCAGCTGGATTTGAGCATGAAATAAAACAAGCATGGTTGTGTAACTCACAGTGCAGTGGTCCAGGAAAAGCTGGAGTGCAGTATTAATGCACTATTAGTTCGACAACATTGTACTTCCTTTGTGGTCTGCGTCAGATATACTCCAAGGTGGCTGTGCAACAGTGCAGCTCGGAGCAAAGGCTGCTCTGATTAGTGTGGTAATTTATACAGTATAATCTAGACTCCATAAATGCAAAACACTTGATGTATTTGTATGTATTAAATGCCTTACAACACAATTTAAAAGTAAATTAGGCAAATAACAGACCAGCTTTCGGTCTAATTTGAATATGTTTGTGTGCTGAAGTAGAAAAGAAGCTGCTGCTCCTTTGAGCTACAAGCTACATTTAACCCACTGATGTTATCTTTTCTTATCTAAGAAAACTATTTTTGAAAAATGTTCTGCTCAGCGCCGTATCATCTACAATCTGTCTTACTATCACTGTTCTGATAATGTTTAGATAACAATTCTGTTTCGAAGCACGCAGCAGCTACTCATTTGTCAAATATTCATTCATAATTTTGCTTAATTTACTCGAATCTTTCAGATTATTTGCAGTTGGTGGTCGAGATGGAAGCTCCTGTCTTAGGTCGATGGAGTGCTTTGATCCACACACCAACAAGTGGAGCATGTGTGCACCAATGACCAAGAGACGAGGAGGAGTGGGTGTAGCAACATACAACAACTTCCTGTACGCCGTGGGCGGACACGATGCCCCTGCTTCCAACCACTGTTCTAGACTCTCCGATTGTGTTGAGAGGTCAGTAAATGCACGTCCTCATCTCCAGAGTACACAGAAGACAATGGTGTGTTTGGACTGATGTTCACTGAACTCAGTAATGGGTGGGGTCAAGTTAGGAAAATTTCTCAAAGGAACAAAAAGGAACTCCTCTTGATCCCCACCCTGTTCCTGCATTTGGAGACATGTCTGCATTACGCAATACCATATTGTAGAGACCACTGTTGCAACACATGGTTTTATGTTATAGTATCTGGCACCATCTGGTGGCCACAATATCCTCTTTAGTCCAAACCTGAGGTAAACCCATTGGCGTGATTTAAATACACGTAAATGTTTTGGGGGTTTTTTGGCATAAAATACAGACATCATTTTTTCTAGGACATCACATTTTACTCAGATATTTATATATATATTCCCTCTTGTCATGGTGATGCACTGGTCAGTACTGTATAACTTTAGAGGTTTATACCTACTGGTTGAGTAGGTCCTTTCAAGAGGCTGAAACTCCAGATACACCCCTAGTACAAAGAACAACTTTACTGTTCGACCCACATGTTTCAGCCTGTAGCTGAAACAGCCTGTAGCATTCTGGTATTATGCAGTTCTTCCACGGTGAGTGTGTCTCACAAAGATAAAAGGTTGTGCAAACAGAGTAGAGATGTCTGGCACAACTTTCAAGGTACACAGAGCAGAGCAAAAGTTGAAAGCGGTACAATGTTATTCGTCCATGAAGAGCGAGTCTAAAAAAGATAAAATGTTGCAAGGCTACAGGCTGAAATGTGCTGGTCAGGCAATAAAGTTGTTCTTCATACCGCATGTGTTGCTGGAGCTTCAACCTCTTTAAACTTTTGTTCTTTTCTTTGCACCTTAATAGCAGATGAAGTTGTGAGTAGAAGTTTTTAGTCTTCAGTTTTCCTCCTACAGTCCAAACACACATTTGGTAGATTAAGTGGTGATTATGTACTTGTGTATATGGTAGTGTGTAGTTCTCTGTCTCTCTGTGTTAGCCCTGTGACCTGTTCAGGATGTACCTTGCCTCTTTAACTTTGCCAACTGGGATAAGTTGGATGAGCCGTTACAAGAACAGGCAGTTATTCACCTGTTAAATTCAAATATAGAATGTAGTATCTGCTCAGCTGCATTATCATGTGATCGTGGCTGTTTCACATTTTCGATATACATTGTTACTGATGTACTTTTAACGAGCAGCACACAATACTTAATAATAACAACCACAATTCACACTTTTTTCCCATAGTGGACGAATTTTTAAACATTTGAGTGACTATTTTGTTCATAAGCATAAAAAGTAAATCAAATGATGTCTCTTAACTTCCAATATGGGCAAACAGATGAAAAAAAATCTTTCTGTGGAAAATTCTGTCTGATGAGTCAAGTTCTCCCTGGACCGAGCATCTGCCAGCTGCTTTTGGAAAGACAGCTTTGTCTTTTGCTTTAATGTTTCACTTTAGTTCTCTGTGACCATTCAGACATCTGTGATTAAAGAGGAGGAACATAAGGCCGTTCCAATTAGTGGGGATGAGATGCTGTTAGACTGACTGAGTAAATGAACTTTTAGAGAAAATGTTGTTTCGCCATACTGAGTAATGTAATGCAACGCCAGTTGTTCAACCAAATATTTTAATTACAGGTATGACCCAAAGACGGACACCTGGACCACCGTGGCTCCCCTCAGTGTTCCCCGGGATGCGGTTGGTGTTTGCCTGCTGGGTGACAGGCTTTATGCAGTGGGCGGATATGACGGCCAGTCGTATTTGAACACTGTGGAGTCCTACGATGCACAGAACAATGAGTGGACTGAGGTAATTGCATTAACTCAATTTAATGAAACTGCAAAAACAAAGTTATGAAATATATTCCTACTATTTTAGATTAAAAAAGTATCCAAAAGTATAAAAAAATCCAGCTGAGAAAAATAAAAAGTTTAAAAAGTTATAAAAAGAATAAAACTTTAATAGAACTGCAGATATTTTGCTAGAACAGTTACAACCAACATCACCGCTTCAGTTAAATCTGAAGTGACTGAAGCCTATCAATATTTTATAGTTGCTTTTCTTTTTGCATGTTTTTTTTGTTTAAATTTTGACCCTTTGACCTCCTTATCAGCATGAAGTAAAACAGGATTTTTTTTAAAAAGCCATTCTTACATGAAAGACTGATGTGTACCTATCTGCCTTTCTGTAGGAGGTCCCTCTTAACATTGGCAGGGCAGGCGCCTGTGTGGTGGTGGTGAAATTGCCTTGAGCGTTTTGTCTTAAAACAGCATGGGTAACAAATGAGGGAGCAGCAAAGAAGAGTGGACAAACAAAACAACAGATCAAGGACGGATCCTTTGAGAGTCATGCTTTTATTTTTTCTTACTTTAACTCGCCTCTCCAGAATTTTCAGAGGGAAACACAGACAGAGCCTTGCCCATAAACCAGTGTTGCTATCATTAGTGGACATGCCTGCCCACTGGGAAGGACTTGTTCAGAAACTGGAATGCACTGCACATTCTTCACATTCTCGACCAATCAAGAATTTTCATAGACTCGGCCAAGCTGCGGCGAATCAGCGCCAGGCCTTTGTTGTACGGCTTTGTTATACTAGTTTTATGAAAAGTGACGTGAATGTCTGCAAGATTACATTTAAAACTTACAGTCTGAACAAATAAGCCAAACTCCAGGTTAGTTTACATTTCTACGCAAACATTTCGTACCAGTACCATCTCACACAATATATTTTTGGGATTAAATCTCCATTTATAGCCACTATAATGAAAATTGTTGTAACAAATAGAAATAACCGTACCAGTGTCTTTCCTCATGGGTGGTCAGAATCACTTCTGAAGCATAGGAGACCACTGTGAACACCGAGGGTTGAAGTAAAGCAATGAAATGATTTTTGTTTTCTGAATAAAATATTTAGACGTTTTATTGCTTTTATTTTGCTTTTTTTAAGCCTGTAGCTAAAAAACACCAAAGTCATTTGCTTGTTTTAGATGTCTTGTTACTAGTTACACGTTCTAAAGGTTTACAAATTTGTGAATTACAGAAAAATATATCATATTGATATTTCACATTGCTGTACAGATTTTTGTGAACTTTCTGAAATGACATTTGTGTTTATAGGATCATGCCTAAACCAGCGCCCTCAGATCACTACAGTCATTGCTGTTCATTTGGCTTCCTTCCTGGGCATGCTAGCCGAGTGAATGTTTCCTTTGATTTACATAATATTATATATGACGATCATTACCATCCTGTCTGTATTTTTAAGGATATAAGACCTTCTGAATTACATAGATCTTTTTTTTTTTCATCACAAACCCTTGCAGTGGAATCAGGTGCATCTAAACCAGCTATGTGAATCTATGACAGCT
Source organism: Neolamprologus brichardi (assembly GCF_056152115.1). Lineage (NCBI taxonomy): Eukaryota > Metazoa > Chordata > Actinopteri > Cichliformes > Cichlidae > Neolamprologus > Neolamprologus brichardi. The sequence goes on from NC_142105.1 coordinate 28,573,600, forward strand.
TTTATTTTACATGTTACCTGCAGCACTAGGAAACCTGATTGCCACAGCACTTCACTATTGCAAATGTTTTGAATTTTTACATTTGTAGTTGGTATATCTGTTTAGAAAAACGAAACATTACGACCTTCTTCTTAATAATTTGTAACTGTAATTCGAACACGTTTTGGGGCCAAATGCTAATGTTTTTATCATAATTTTGTACAGCATGACAACCAATAAATAAACTGACTTCAGTCTTCTCTGCATGATCAAATCCATGTTTAGAGCTGTGGCCCCACACCGGGCACATTTTCATTACTCTTGTTGTTCTGCTTCAAGTAAACATAACCGATTCTTTGACTAAACAGGCTCGGAAGCTGCTTTGATGTGTGTCAGCGTTAACCTTAGTTTTGTTTTCGCTGCAGTGCCCTCTTCTTAAATCAAGCAAGCATGTTTGTTGATATTGCTGTGTTTTTTCAATCTCCCATCAACAGAATGAGGACCAAATGCTTTTGCTTGCCTTTGTTTTTTCCCCATTGTTTACCCTTCAAATAGTCCCTTCAGCCCACCATCCTCTAGCTTGTTTGGTAAGATTTCAATCACTTTCGCATACATAATATTGGCTTACGTGTCCACGTGTGCACTTTTTTTTTTTTAAATTTTCAGGAACCTGTTGGTGATTTTAAAATACACAGTATAGTAGACACGTAACAGAAAAAAATCCCTTTTGCATTTTCCTTTTTTTCACATCATGTAAAGATTAATCGTCTTCTCTAGCTTTCTATTTTTGTTTATCTGCATCTTTTCCTGCCAGAGCTCATAAGGGAAATCAATAAAAGGATAATAGCTTTGATCTAAACTCACCTCTCAAAGTAAAATGTGGAATTCCTCAGCATATATCTGTACATTAATTTGAGATGCAGTGCTGTGGAAATATGGGGCCATGATGATTAGAATTGCTTTATTCAATTTGGTCCTGCGAAGATTGTAACAAGATGCAAATATACAGAATTTCTGTATACTCATCTCATAGTTTACCTCAGTATTGCCTAATCTTTAACAGCACCGTCAGACTAAGCTGCTTTGCCAAGTCAATCTAGTAATAGGTTAACAGCGGCAGTACACACATGGATACACACTGAATTGGCTACGTGACTGAACTAAGATTCACTGCCTCAAATCAAAATTTAATTCTAGTTTCAAGGGCCCAAGAAAATGTGTTTGTGCCACAACATGTTGCTGAACACCTCTGGAAAAATCTATAAAATATTAAGATCCCAATGGGTGGAGTAGCTTGACTGTTTCAGAGCTCAGCCGAGATTCGTGCAGATTTCAATGCAGATTTAAACAATGAAATGTTTAAATTCGCATTCATTTAGCTGAAATGTAATGTTTAGCATTTTCACGCTGCACATTTCCATGCTGACTCTACTCGAATACATGCTTTGTTGCCTGGTTCCTCTGCTTCTGAAGCATTGCGAAAGAGCCGATAAAACATGTATGACTTATAAAATGTGCTTAAAGCTCTGAGAAAAAGACAAGTGGATTGTATGCACCATGAGAAAGCACAGCACAGGGTAGTAATGGGGGATCGGTTTGCAGATGTTCCAAAAAGCATTTGCAATGCAATATTTAATTCACTGTTTTCTCAATGAGGTTTACAGACAAAATATGGAATATGCATCCCTTGCTTGAGTTTTGTTCCACCAGTATCCTGCACGCATACTGTAGGCTCTTGTACGGTGATGTAATTCTATCATAAATTATCAAGAGAGGGTGCTGTTGCACTGCAGAGGATGTACTTACCGAGGCTAACGGCAAATCAAAATCTCCAATACCATTACTGTTCATAATAAATGTCAACCGGCATTAAGGATGCCAAGGACAAATACTTGAGCTAATAACCCTGCATAATTATTGAGACATGATGATGAAATGTTTGGAAATTGGATGTTAAGGCAACTTGTTCTCTTACCTTCGAATGAGCGTTTTGCTGAGTTTTAAGGGGAGCTTGAAGCTTCTGAACGAGATGAGTTCTGACTTGTCAGGTTTTAAAAGGATTTTGGCTTCACAAAAGTTTGAACAATGTCTCATAATTGTGTGACAAAGCTTGACAGACTGTTCTATTTTTTTTCCTTTAGGTCTGTGCCTAGCTTTTGGGGGATATATATATATATAGTTTTAGGACTGAAGAAGCAGCTTTCCCTCATATTTTATTCTTTTTGTGACAGCAAACAGAGATGGAAAGTGATGGGAGAAAGATGCAACAAAACAGCATGAGTTGCAAACATTTTACTGTATTGATTGTTGGTTGCGGAGACAGAGTATGTTTACAAAGTTTCTTTCTTATATAATAAGTATTTTTTGGATTTAGGGGACATTCGAGTTCTTGTAAGTCATAAACCACTGCATCACAAACATAACATCTTACACAGAGAGAACTGTGGATTTCGCCAAACACATTTTTCTCCAGAGAAATTATTTTACTGGATAATTGTTTTCTGTCAAAATATAGTCTGATAACTTCAGAACAGATCAGTTAGCCTAATACTAAATGAAGAATGTCTGGGAAAAAAAAGAAAGGATTTTGACGGCTTATATGTCAAAACACAGTGTTCTTAAAAGACTGAGAATGAAAAAAACAGCATGTGAGAGATCTTCACCACGGGGACTAAAGACTAGATGGATCCCTCTACAAGTGCCACAACAAACTGTCAACTTAGAATAAGATTGTCCCGTCAAGCGTGCTTAAATAAGCCTGTTAACATGGCACTTTTGACATGTTGCAATGGAGTGCCATGTCAGGCAAAATGCTATGCCTTCTCTTCCCAGGTGATGGCAAATTGATTTTACACTGCAACAATTTTTTGTCAAACGACTGAATTCAGCAAGAGACGATGTATTTAACATATCACACGGGCAGCAGGACAATATGTAACCGCTGAGATGTGTGTTCATTTTCAGATAACAATCCAGGTGAGCTTGAAAAATCACCCGCTCGAGAACGCACGTACGCTACAAACTACAGCCTTTTAGTGACACTGACAGTGATAAAGTAGTTAGCTGAGCTTTTATGAGTCCAGCACTGATACAGAGAGTGACAGTTGCTTTTCAGGCTGATCAAAGGCAGCAGACAAGTGCTGTAGAACGTTTCTCCCTCTATCCTCCCCCCAAACCCTGTCTCTATCTAATGATAGTTGAATACATTGTCATCTCATTATCTTTGAAGAGGGGAAAGATCCCTCCCGTATGAGTGGGCACTGTGTCTCTTGCCATCAGTCGGGCCCTAAAATTGGTGAAGCGCATTCCCGTCTCATTATGTTGAGTGAGAAATATCAGACACATCCCATCTGCCCAACGCCTTCCACACACATGCTGCCATGCTTCAGCCATACAAGCTGGTACTGTTATGCTATAGTTCTATAATGCAGATATGAGACGGGTTCTCTAAGTGGATTTGGACAGTGCTGTTAAGGAAATCACTGCATGGTTAACTGTCTCAGTCCACCAACTTACATGGGTGTCTTTTTTTTCTTTTTACAGCAATAACCATCAAAGAGCCCTTGACTCTTCAAAATGCTTCTAGGCTGCGTCTCACACCATCACTGATATTGTAGCATTTTGTGTCGTTTACTTCTTAATGGATTTTTTAGTACACGAAAGACAAAACACATTTACCTCCAATAAATAACACTTTTGCCAGTCCCTCCTGCAGGCCCTCCTAATTCAGACAGACACACACACACACACACATACATATATATATATATATATATGACAAGCTTTGTGGACAGATAATGACATCTTCAAATTAAGCACGTTTTTCAATCAGACCTAGTTCGCATACCTTGGTGACTATTGTATAATGAATGAAAGGCACTCAAATCAGAAAGTCAACAATAACTTGACACAAATGCCAAATTGGTCCCAGATTCTCTTGACTGACTCTAACAGATGTCATGGGCCGATTGCCAAAACATCTTATCGTGGACACAGTACAGTGAAACCACAACACTGATCTACATGATGGATGTCAGATCAAAATGAATCCAGCCATGGTTTTACCAGCTTTGAATTCATGCATGGGGAAGCCTGTCAGGGGCGAGAGATGATGTGGACGCTGGCTCTCACTGTTTGTCAAGATTTTACAACCCTCCCCCTCGCTACTCGTTTGAAGCTAGTCATCTGCTGTCTAGCAGCTTGCTGCCAATACGCCTGAGAATCTAGATTCAACATTTACGGACTTCTCACAGGAATGAATGCAATTAGACTGTTTTGTGGGTGTAAAGCATCCCTTTGCATACACCATGCAATCTATCATTTTAATGGGCCTCAACTTTCCCAGGGAACACACTTTAATTTGGTAACTGCACTTGTATATTCCTTATTTTATGTGTCTAATGCTGACAGCAAACTAGTCACCCATCAATGGCACATTTTTTTCACAGCAGTTTTACTTCTTCTTCGGAAACTCGTATGGCAAAGAAATACAAAACCTAACGCAGACCTTTGAAAGTTGAGCATCAAATGGTGTTTTGACATCAAATGGAATAATGAGAAAACATCAAGACCTGAAAAAGATCACATACGCAAGCAGCTCAATTCTTTAAATGAGATGTGTTGTTTGTTTTCTGACAGATACAGACATGAGAACAAAGTTGCTCTGTCCAACTCACTTTCTAAGTCTTTGCAGCAGCCATAATTCAGAGAACATCGTGTCCACTTCAATAACACAAGCATAGCTCCTTGAAGGACACACACAATATATATTTTAACAGCTTTTTTCCTTATAAATCCTTGCAATAGGAGAAAAAAACCCATCTAGCATTGCTTGTGTGCCACTCTTGCGTCTGCTATGCCTCTTACCCTATATGATCTTTCTCGGCACATTACTGCTGCCCGTGCAACGACCGCTTACGAATTGCCTCCAGAACTAAATCACTTCCTTTGTCAGACACGACTGCCTTTCTTTCCCAGACCCATTGCTTACTGCTATTGTTAGTGAAGATGAACAGCCCACGACAATTAAAGGTGTGGACCATTACTTCTGCTGTACGGAAGGTTAGACCTTATGCTTTACAGCCTGAGGGAAAACATCGGCATATCTTCATCTGTCATCCAGAGCCATAATGGAGAGCCTTGGAATGGATAAAGAGCCAACAAATGTCCGACGCCCTGCAGACTTTGGGTCAGGCCTATGTGGGTTTGTCAGAGCTGAAGAATAGAGGGTGAGATTATAACAAAAACTTGACAAAACTCAGTTAAAAACATGTGGCCAACTGCAAACAAAAAACGGAGGTGGCAATTGTGCAGCAATTCTACATGTGCAACACAACAGAAATGTCCATGAATTAAACAGATAAATACTGTATGCTCAGAGTTTAGCTAACAGTCTGTATTTGTGATGCAATCAAAGTCAAAAAAGGAAAAATGTCACTCCCAGAATCTGAACCCCGATCTTAATTCTTAAAACCCCATTATCTTAACTCCCATACATTTTACCTACAGCCTTTAGAGTTGTTTGAAGGCATCTTTGTCACTGTTTCCTTGGAGACAAAAGGCAACTAATTTGTTTTCTGTAGAGTAATTAGTCAACTACTCTTCAAGTCAGTGATAAGTAATGAGTTACTGATAAGATTTAACCTAAACAACACTGTTGGAAATATGTTTTCTTACTCTAAATTAACTTGCAGCCATTCTAAACTGGTTTCCCTTAAAATCACATGTTCCTTAATACTCAACACTCATATAGTATGCATTTACCAATTATATTTACAATGTATTATAAGTGAATCTTAAAAATTGCTTCTTTACTGCATCGAGAATAATTTGGAAATGTGCAGCATGCCTTGAACAGACCTCACTGCAAGTATAAAAGAAGAAACTATTAATGATATTAATGCTTGGTTTTAACTCTCATAACATCCACAAAAGGTTTCTGAACATGAACAATTCAAAATGAATATTAATAAAATGCTAAACGTTAGTTTTAAAAATAGTAAGTTCTTCACAGATTGTTGTGCTGCTAATGCCACCTTCCTATATTTAGAGATATATCAAAGATGAAAAGCTGCTGGGTACAAAAAAAAACACATGCTGTAAACTGAATGCTTCCTGCTTTGCTGCTCGGTCTAAATGGAACCGATATAATTCCTGACATAAATATCACGACAGTAGGGGAAGCGCAAGTTGTAGAAATTCATGTGTGTGGCAACACAGCGAGTCATCTTTGAGAAACAAAAGTTCACAGTGGAAACCTACATGACATATCCAACTTGTTAGTGATGTTTTCTTCTGGTATCATCTTTCTTACCAACCTGTTGTCTGCAACTCTTCCCAGACATTTTGCTTTGAAGGAGGGTAAGAAATTGGTATAAAAGCTGATGTTGTTTCCCTTCAACAATAGTGGCTAAAGCTGCTGTCTTTGTTTTGCCTTTCCATGGCTCACACATACACACACAGAATCAGACCCATGCAGGCACACATTCTATCTATCTATCTATCTATCTATCTATCTATCTATCTATCTATCTATCTAAATTCATTTTATTTAAATTATAAATTACATTTTATTTTCACATAACTTTTTTATTTTATTTTATTTATTTTAACAAAGCAACAACAGCACAAGACAAGCACATACAACATGAAAAACAGGACAAGCTGTGAAAGGATAAATGATGGATAGACTGTTTGGCATCAGGATGTAATCAAATAAAATTAAATAAAAATAACATAATAACAATGATGCACCTTATCCTGATATACATGTTATTCTGCACATATATAAACAATACAAACATATTACAGTACAAACATAACACATTATATGGGCACTGAAAAAGACAAATCCGTGAAAGTGATACAAGTGTGACAGTTCTAAAGTAACAATACTGTGCAAGTGCTGTAAAGCTATGTTGCAAAGCCCAGTATTTCAGCTGTAGGGAATACTCCTAAGAACCTAGATGGGGTCTGAGCAGAGGCATACCAGGGTTGATTTTATCAATTTTAGAACATTTTGTTTCTTGCTTAACCCAAGGCAATAAGCATCATACTGGTAAAACCCACAGAGCAGTCATATTGCCCGGAGGATTGCCCACGGTGGACAAAAGTTGAACCTTTCTTATCCTCCTATGGCCTGGTGTCTGAATCTGATAGCGTATGTATGCAGATAACAACTTCAAAAGATTAATTCTCTTCTTACCAGACATTCTTCTAACAGGAAAATTTCTTGTTCTCAAAGTAGCTTAAGCCTTTTGTTACATAGCCTTTAGCTTCATAAGAAACTTTCCCTTCAAATTCATCCTGAGGCTCATTCCTGATACCCCTGTTTGAAATGCAGAGGTGTTAAATTATTTAGGGTTGAATCTGTATTTTATTTTAGAATGGGGCTGAAAGGAATACTAACTAATACTTAGTTACCAGCTTTGAAGGCCACTTGGAATGAATGTAATACAAAATATTGACCTTTGTAAACAGTGGGTTTACACACCTGATCATTACATCACAACTTAATGTTTCCCCTGACTGCCCCTAAGCACAACCTATTTTAGAAAGAGAAAGTGTGAAGAGAGTGAGCATGTGAGTTGGTTTTTAATAGCTCTAATAGTCAGTGCACATGCCAGATATTTGACAAAAATTGCCAAAAGGGTCAGGATAATATGTCAGTGTATGCGTTAGTGTTACAAAAACTAAAAGCAAAAATGTAGTTAACAGGTAAAATAAAAATTCACTGTTGTGTTTAATTTCCCTTGTCCTCTCTTGCAGCGTACTGCATGCTCTGTATGCTTTATGTCCTGCACTGCATAGGAAACTAGGTATCCCAGCATGCCTCAGCCATTCCAGGATACAGTTGCCAGCGGGATGCAACACTGCAAAAAGTGCTGCCTCTTTAAGTCTCCTGTGTGGCATGTTAAGCAACGGTAATCTGCCGCAGTGCAGACAATAAATTCCACTGCATAACTTAGCGTCACCATGACATCGTACCTGGATGGAATATCATATGGGCAGATGGAGGGCTAGATGGAGAGAGGCCATGCCTCTCGCAGAATAAATATGTGTCCCCAGTGTTGACACAAAAGGGGCAAAATCTGAGCAGTAGTCACCACTTGCTCATGCACTGCATTTGAGGGGAAACAAAGAGGACTGTGCATTAATTATTTCCTCCAGCTCAGTCCTGGTTTGGTCAACATGCGATTCATCTGTTCAGGGCAACAATGGAGCTCAATGCTATGACAAATCTGAAGGCCTGGGCTGTCTTCCCAGTTCCCAAAAGGTTAATAGTGTGCCATGTGGAATGATGTAATGCTAAAACACTGCAAAACTTCCACGCTCACCAGCTTTAGTCAGGGCAGGGGAAAAAGGGAGAGACAGACTAGAGAGAGACAGGGAGAGAGACAGTAGGAGACTCAAAGGGCCTGATTACTGCATATCATCTAGAATACAACTTGTACCATACAAATCTCCAGCGAGATCCCCATACTGTTGGAGTATGATAACAGAAATGAAAAGCTAGTATGTGCTGGGGCTCTCTTAACGCAGCTGCCTCACAGTGTTAAGGAAACTGATGTTCACTGCATGACTTAGACAGCAACTCTGCAGTTATTTGACAAACTGAAAGCCATTTCAGGCTGTCACAAGCAAAATTTGTTTGGAATACCCTGTTGCAAGGACCTATAATCCCCAACAAAGAAATGTCATTATTCACAACAGTGTGAAAAGAGACACACCAAAGCTGCCCCGTACTAAGTATAGGTTTCGCTTTGGGGTTTGATCTTTTTTTTTCTCATTTTTTCATGAAAGATGTTAGACCGGCTTTTTAATTTTTTCATGTCTTTCAACTACAGAAGATTAAAGGTCGGGACTCTATAGCAAGCACAGGAAAACTTGATAACGCCTGAAAAGCATGGATATTGCTTGTTACATATAAAACAGTGCAATTTTTTAATATGTAATGGCGTACGCTCAAATATAAAGAGAAATGCTAACTCAGGTGAAATAAAATACACATACCAATGTGTGATCACAGCGTGGATTTATATTGTATATTTAGATGCCACACTATATGCAGCTCTTTCTAAAAGTCTGCTACAGTAACATGATCAGTAATAAACCGATGAACACATTCCTGCCTTAAAGCAAATGGTTAAATCATTTCTATAAACAGAACATCTAAGAACGAAATTTTGCTCATACAACTCACATGAGTATGTCATTTGTATCTCTTGAAATGAAAATCTGATTATTTTTATCTACCACTGTAGTCTGTGGACATATTTCAGTCTTATCTCATCCGAGCAAAATGCGCACACAGAATACATATCAGGACTCCAACAGAGATTTACAGAGAATAATTGATGTAAGCCATAATTTTTAGTACATCACCAATCAAATTATATTATATAATTAAGCAGCGTAATTGCAGTTTGCATTTTAAATTATGGTTTTGCAAAAAAGAAAATGAACAAATAAACAAACAAAGAAAAAACATTAGATCCAAGGTGTAATGAGGTCTGGTTGGTAAAAGGTCTCATAAGAGTATTTTTCTTCATGGTAAGTCTTTATTATTACACGGCACAAAAATCAATTACAGTTTTATAGAGAATCACGATCCCTTTTGGGGAATTCACCAAGGAGTGCCTTGCATTTTTATAGGGCTCGATGATTTTGACAGCAAAAAAAAAAAAAAAAGGTTCACCGATAAGATGTGTTTCAAAGTGAAAGTAATAATAAAAACAAAAAAAAGAGACATCCAACACTATACGATAAAACACTTTTTCTGTGAAAGTGCTTTGACAAACTTGGTGCCAAACATTCAAGGTTGATTTTCTATTTCTATTCAGATCCCAGACCAATTTGTTGCAGTCCATAGAAACACACTCTTTACTATGCATGGCGTTCTAATACCCTTGGCCCTTTTTGGACAAAAAGCAGAGCAGATAGCCAGGGGCATTTCATTTCATGCTCTACCTCCTCAACCCCAGATGTTCACCTCAAAAACATCTCCACTGATACAGGTAGAAGCTTAATGGCCTGCAAATTGCCCCAAGCTCAGGTAATGAAATGCAACCTCTGTATAATTTTAATTGAGAACCCTGGATGGAAATCAAATGATAATGTGCTCCATGCATGGGAAGTTTTCAAGTAACAGTGAAATTTGTGTCTGGTGTGTAAGTGCAGCGTGGGCTGAGGTAAATGACTTTTTCCTTGTGAGCCTCTCTTCATTTTAATTGTGGATTGCACGGTGTAATAAACGAGCTGGTCATGACTTAGCATCTGGTAAATGAAGCAGACGATGTACACACCTTTGAATGCACAATGGTGCTCCATATTTACAATTCAATCCGACAGGGTGCCTATTAGAAGCCATAAACCTGCTCAACTGTTAGATAAGATACCCTCAATAACCCCCTCCTCACCTCCACCCCCTTGCAGTCACACACACTTTTAATTTCTACAGTACACGCTGTTAAGTCAAAGTATGTCCTCATTTATTTTACATGTTTTCTCCATGTTGTGAATTCCAAGTCTCCTTGATTAAGACCAAGTACAGAGCAATGCCTGTATGCAGATATGCAGTCCTTTTACAGCAGGGTTGGTGCTGCACGAGAATAAAAAAAGGGCTGACGGTCCCAAAAATACATCCTCAGGAGCGAATCAAAGTGTCTCCAAAAGTACTTGTCAGAAATACATATTAGCATGCTACTATTTTCAGCTCAGTCAGTCAAGCAGAGAACTCATCATATTCCGGCTTGTTGCCTTTTCAATCTACTCCTCTGCATTTTTTGATGCATGTGATTTAGACATCATGGATAATATTGTAATAGAAAATGTGGAGGGAGTGTCCCAGCATGAACTTGCGCCTGACAGTTCGTCAAGTTGGGAAATGCAGATATCATTTAGCGTTAAGGAAAACACAAGGTCATTCGTGTTTTCAAGAAGATGAACGCAGGCTTTGTGTTCAAGGACAGAAAAACTACGAGGGTCTGTGTGTAATAACAATCTAATAACAATCACAGCATCACGAGCTATGATACCCACCCACACGCATGAGAAAGAAAACAAAGACAAAATGGGAAAGCCAAAGCCACTATCACATGTTTATCATTAGATCATGAGTGAGAGATAGACCTCTGATGTATTTCCACATTACTATTTACTAAACAATATAAACCAGACTAGCATGCTTTAACCGCATTAGCCACCATAGCTCTACATGACTAATTAGCGTAGGCAACATTGGCCCATGGCTAATTAGCATATATTCTCCGGCAGCTTTGACAATGCTCACCCCGTACATCTGCTGTGCGTCTAGCGTCACTCCGCAGCTTGCGGTTTCACTCTACAAGGTCAACTTTACATTTGGTCCCAACATCTCATTTGATTGGTGTGACAGCTCACCAACAGCATATACAAACAAACAAATGCAAAGACAGACTGTCTAATATCAAGGGTAGTAAACTGAGCTTGCTGTTTTTATGTGCTCAGTTAACAAGCCATTTGAATTAGCCTCAACTCTAATTACGAAAGAAAATGACGTATCGTTTCTGATTTACTGTGAACTTTATGTAAACACTATGTTTTTAAACATCTTAAAAGTAACTACCAAAAACTAAAATTCTCAAATATCCCTGTGACATTTTTCAGTCATCATCCTAATTCTAAATTCTAGACATCGCTGTAACATAATTCTGCACAAATGATGTCAAGACTCTAATGATGATGTTTTGATCATAAATGCTAGCGTATTCATTGTACATCTGTATATAAAACATGGATGTAGCTTCCAAGTCTGAAAAGTAAAGCCCACGAAGAAGTGCCTTAAACCTGCGTTCTTTCCATGAAAGAATGGAAAGATGATTATTGAGGTTGCAAAAAGAAGTCTTATTATGGGAAAATGACACTCGACGGTCTGGTGAGTTTATGGGCTCGGTCTTATTAATACTTACTTATTATATAAGTAAATTCTGTTATGCTTGAGACACTAGATTTGAAAAACCTAGGATGGTGACGGCTTTAGCCTGAAGCATCAAAAACTGGACTTGGCATACCAGTTGATGATGTCAAGGTTGGCTATGTCCATCTTTATATTGACTCTCTGACCCAGCAAAATGAGTGACATGCTTTGTGTATTGATTGATAGTGACTGCCTAGCAACAGGGAAAAGATGCCTAAAATAAGATTACTGCTTATTCCAATGACCTCAAAGTCGACATTGTACTTTCTTATGCCCCCAGCAATACATCGGCCAAGACTTTATGTGGGCTGGACAAATAGACAAAAACACACACATATATGCACATCACATAGACAGACATACAGAGATTCCTGGATTTCTTGGAGGGCTTTATTTCTGTTACCCTTGATTCTAGTCAATAATTATAATTTCAGTTTTTGCTGCTGGAGGGTTATTTTGAGAGACACTAACCAAATGAAAACAGCGACATTTGTGAAAAAGTAAACTACACTGTTTATATGATAGACTTGAGTGAGAGATCTGTTTAACAAATTGTGAAATGTACAAGGAATATGAGCGTATGAGTATTACCGATATGTTCCACCCAGGGTCACTGGGCGCTCCAGGTGAAAGGATTATCAGAGTTAATGCAGTCACCACTGTGCACAGTGCATCCTCCTTCTACTCGTTATCCTGTTTTGTTTGGCCATTATATTGAAGATGGGAGGCTTACTGTGCCTCCCTGGGCTGAACTTAACACCTACCAGACATGAGAAGAGAACTGAGGACCTCTGTCAGAAACTATGTCAGATAAAATCTCACAAAGCTGGAAGAAATGATTCATCCAGAGGCCCACACTTTCACTAGCTAACACATTGGAGTAAGAAAAACCAGATATTTCCCTAGTAGGCCATCAGATCTGTAGCTCTATCATTGGCAGGTTTAGGGAACCACACGGTCACGATCAACCCAGTAAGATGAATACCCGGCCCTTTACAATGATGTAACATAAGAACAGTAATGAGGAAACATGATCGTGTGCTTCTAAGTTCTGGGAAAAGATCAAAATGTGATTTGGACACAAAGACAAAATCATACACCATATCATATACAAACAGGGAACCCAAAATGCTTCAAGGGGTATTTTCCACTCATGCAATTTTGCTGCCATATAGAAAATTTGGTGTAGATAGCATAGCAATTGCTGTTGCTGTCAGTAGTGCAGTCACACAGATGGCAGGGCCTGTTTGTTTATTTAAGACTGGGGTAACGATACACCTGAGGAACAAAGAAAAGTTGGTCAGGAGAATCTGGCTGGGCCTACTGTTCAGACAAAGCAAGGGCTAGGACAGAGAGCAAATATTGTAATAAAATGGAACAAACACTATAGACATATGGAGTTATATGTCTTGAATTGCACTATGGTTACTTTGGTCAATCAAACACCTCTTGGCGGTTAGACATCAGAACTCCAGAAATCTTACACAAGAATACTACTGTTGCCCTAGATGAGGTAGAAAAAGCTTATGGCCCTGCCTTTTCACATACAGTGATCAAAAACCTGCATAGTTGGAGACACAGCTCTCCACCCGTTGTCTTATCACCTTTGTTGTTTGTGATCTCTAAATGCTGCTCTTTTCTGTCTTCCGGCTGCCCCTGCCTGAGCTGGGCTCCAACAAAGGTCGAGGTCTTCTAAAAATGAGATGTTCCATCCCACTGTTGTAGGGCTATACCTTACAATACAAACCCAAACACAAAAACTGTGGCATATAAATAAAACGTAATGCAGCAGAATAAAAATTAAACTGACTTGAAGTGAGTGCATCATGGTGTTAATGTGGTTAGAACAGTAGCATCACAAAAAGAAGGTTTTTGGTTCGAATCAGATGTTTGCCTCGGGCCATTTTTTTTTTACCAAGTTTACACAGCCTTCTTGTACATGTGTTCTGGCTTCCTCACACAGTCCAAACTAGGGATGTTTCCTGTGAATAATTTAGTCTAACAGAAAGAAAAGCTTCAGAAACATGTAGAACTGAAAACACTTCAAATGGTCAAATTTAACCATTGGCCACCCAAATTCTTCTGTTGTATTTAAGTAACTATATGAAACTGTTAATCATGTTTCTGTTAAGCTAACCGTAGCTGTGCTAGCAGCAGGTTTCCTTTTTCTTGTTTACACATCTCTTCAGTTATCTCTCATCCAAGACCTTTTCAGTTTTAAAAGAACTCAAACCATTGGTTCTCAGAGGCCATCTATGTCCACTGTGAATGACCACTGAACAGAGGTGGTGACTTACAACATCAGCTATTGGCCAGCAACAATGCAGTCTTGAGATCCCTTCCGCTTTCAACTCCGACTCACACCTTGCCTCATGTGACCTCAGTGTCTCACAGAGGTTCGAACCGTTCACTCCGGTAACAATGACCCATACCCATGCTTTTTTCACTCCTTGGATCATGTGACGACTTACATGAGCATTAGTGGGCCAAAGACCTTCACGACAACCTCTAAAGGGGACTGCTCCTACTAAGAGTTAATTACCCAGGACTCTTGGATGAGAGGCAAAACATCTTCACAAACTGAAAAAAGTCCAGTTGCCTTCTTTTAAACAACATCGGCAAGAAAGAGGTGCAGGGTTATGGCTTTCAGGGCTGCAGCTAATGGTAGTGACAGGTAACCTTGTAACAGCTTTAAACTGGCAAAAGCTGTGATATATTAATGAAATAAAAATAATGCATTTAACCAACTGGCATTTCTGGCATCGACTACCAAGGGCAGTAATGTTTAAATAAACAGTTTACTAGATGTGTAGATCCCTAAACGATTCTACACTGACTGTAGTATTTATGTTTGAGTGAGTGTGTGATTCTGTCACAAAGTGTTAGCACTGTATTAGACTGGCAAACTGTCAATAGTGTACCCCATTCAAGAGACTCAATCAATCAAGAGACTAAATCAGAGAGGCAAGAAGGTTTATTTACACATTTGGTGAATGTGCAAGGAATGACTCAGCTAAAAGGCAGCCAGGGAGGGAGCTGAAGGTGGGCCAAATGGCTGGATGCATAACTGGCTCTAAGAACAGAGTCTGTGACCTTTTGGAGAGTTGAGGTGCCAGTAAGTTTTTGACTAGCTGTCAAATGTAAGTCACGAAATTTGTCTGGCAGCAGTTTGGTGCTGACCTGGTAAGTTACACAGAGTGTGTCAAAAAAAAAAAAAAAAAAAAAAAAAAAATCAGTGTAGTGAAACAGAACTGTAAAAATCTAACTCAATATCTAGCTAGTATTATATGCTGCTATTTTTTGTTTAACAGTATAGATAGGTGCCACAGCATGTTCTCTAAACAGAAAATTACTGCCAAAAGTAGGTCACAGTCAACAGGTGTCAGCTATGCAGGGACTCGGTGTACTGTAGTGTAAGGTCTTGGAGGACGTGTGTCAAGCCATATGTTGTCAAACTGTCCAAATGAGTCCCTGCTATTCTGACAGTTAGTGTTTGGATTCAAGCTTGAGTGACAGTGATATGATTTTAAAAATAAGGCGCATGTGTTAAAATATAATTAAAATGATTGAAAAACTGCAGAGATTTAGGCTTGTGTACAGTTTACCCAAAAGCAATTTATATACAGAAAACGATATGTCTCCTTGATTATGTCATATGTCGTGCAGAACCAGAAACCAACTGAAGTGTTGGTATAATCGCCACTCACTATTCCTTATTCGTCATGTGGCTCACCTCTTCCAGATGTTCACGTGAGCTCTAATGATTGCACTCTCACTGTTTCTCTCTACAGCTTTTTAAGGAAGACGATGAAATTGATACTCTGTCTCAAGTTGACTCTCAGTTATGTTGCACACGTACACAAGCAGACGCATACGCACACATAGATACATACACTTAGGGCATGGATGGACCATATTCAAAGCCTTCTGACAGGCAGCAGGTGATGGCGCCAAGGCCAGCTGCTTCTGCCCCACCTCTGCTCAGCTGTCTGAGCCCGGAGCAGCCTTTGAACAGCCTATTACCCCGACACAGCACCAGGGGAAAGCAATCAGCTCCAGAGGTTCACCACTCTCAGACCAGATGGTGTGGGAGATGAATCGAGCCATTATATTAGTGCTGGATAATTCCTCAGATGAAGCTAATTAAAAAGAAAAATAAGTGCTATCCTCCCTCTTCTTACCTCCTTTGCAATCTGAATAGAAGCTCCTCTGACACGCTTTCACTTCATGAAAAATGGAGAGAAAAAAGTTGTTTTTGAGGTTGCTTCAGTGATCTCTCCACTAGGCAAGACGAAAAGTTTCTTTATAGCGTGAGATAGCCGGCGTTTGAAAAACACCTGTTCTATTGAAATGACTGACAGCACAATCTGATGCTTGTCTTTCATACAAGAAAGAAGGATGTTGACAAAGCAGATACGCTTGCAGTGGAACTTTTGTATTTTAATTAAACAAAAAGGGTTTAATCAGCTCATAACTGCTTTTCTCACCTCAATATGTTTCGAATGCTTTGGGATTTTAACACTTCTCCTGCATGAACAATTGGATTATATAAAGACCTTTTCATGAAGCCACTTAGCATATTAGGAAATAGGAAATAGTTTTGAAGTGCTTTCTACATCCTCTTCACAGTTAAGATTTTAAAGTAACTACTTTTTGGGTCATTTAAACTAAATGTCAAAGCACTCACTAAACCCAAAACAGAGGCACAGTGTCTTCTTACATGCATCTGACTTATTTTAGTAACTCTTGATGTAGTTGAAGTTTATGTGGCTGGCGGTGAAATTAACTTTGTCCCCGTGATCGTTGAAATCACGCTCCTTGAAAAATACAGCTGAAAAAGTATGTCAAAGAGCTCAGTAAATATGATACCTGCATTGGCTTAAGCCCAGGCAGACAGAGCAGATGGAGACAGGTGACACCGGAATATGAATCTCAGTTAGCTTTAAAGGATTTAGGTAAACTCTGAAACAGTGCTTATTGCTCTCTTATCCACTTTTGTGTTAATGAAAAGCATGTCCTGAATCTGTCAACGGAGATTAGGTGAATATCATTACTATTGTCCTTTTGCCAATGTAGATTCACTGTATCCGCAGGGATTACAGTCCAACCCATTCCAGCTTGTGTTACCTCTCTCCAGCAAGGAAAGTTAAGGAAGGCTGAGCTCATGATAAGGACTAGAACTTGCGTGTCAGATGAAATTCAGACTGCATCAAATTCTGAGAGGTAGATCTTATTTTTGACCACATCAGTTTCTCCCAACTAAAACCCTCAGACGCGAGATGGAGGGGAAGACTCTTTGATTATTCTCTGGTTTCACATGAAGCAGTAACCAAACAATTTTAGCTGGATTTTAATTGAATTATTACAGGTGAGTTATAATAAAATGAAAATAATAAAACTAAAGAGTGTTGCAAACTACTGCAATGGACAGTCAACTTGTCCAGAGTGTACCTTGTATCTCTTAGACTGTGAGCTGGGATAGGCTCCAGTTCCCCTCTGTGACCCCAGATGGACATGTGGTTGAGAAAATGGGAGATGTGAGAAAAAGATTACTGCCATTAATGAAATACAACCAAGAACTGTAACACGAAATGCAAAGAAAATGGTTATGCTGAGTTATTGCTGGTTCGTGAGTCGTTATCATTATCTTTGCACCTCTCAGATTTTCTTTGTGCTTCTTACCTTCTTCACTTTGAGGCCGTGCTTCTTGTGCATGTACATGTTCTATGAAATGTAATATTCAGTCATACCCTGCAAAAACGTTGATGCTCTTAGTACTGGGGCAGCACTGCCTCAAAAATATTTGTGATGTTGACATGCCCAGGATGAAAGTTAAGCTTCAGCTCAGCTGAGTATAAATAATATTGCCTTGATACAATTTGGTGGCTTTTAAGAAAACATCAGCACTATAAGACTGCTTTTTGGCATTGGGCCTCTGAGCCGTAGAGAAGGACTTTTGGAGCAGCTAAAAAAATTGAATTTACAAAAAAAGCCTGTGCAGCTTATTATTGAGGGGTGCCAATAAGATGTTTCAGCACAACACTAAGAAAGCAAGCTTAGCCACAGCGATATTTGCAAAAATCAATGTCTGACGAGACAAGATGTAACTTGTAATGAATGTGCTAAAGCATTTAAATCACAGGTTGTATTCCTTTTTTCTGCATTAAGCTTAATGTGCCTTTCTTTTAAGTCGACTTAATTAACAAAGTAAATTAACAAGTAATTTACAAGAGCTTTTTTTTGTTGGAATCTACGGGCATCTGAAAGAAACCATGGTGTTATTAGATACTGAGACACTGAGAGATAACATTTACTTTAAGTTAGATAAGTCACAGGTTTGACCTTAGATGGTTCGTGTGCTTTGTTGTTTTCTCAATTTTTATATGGACTTTGAAAAATTTCAGTTATTCAGTGCATTTAAATGCAATGTAAAAAGCTTCTTTACGTGGAAGAAGTAATAACTTGTGATAAGTTGGGAGTGAAACACTCATCACTAGAGCTTAGTCCCAGTAAATCATGCCACAAAAGCCAAAGAACTCTTTGTGCATAACTTTGAAACGCTAGTTCCTTTGATGAAATGGTGGTATTTGCCACCCTAGGAATAAGAACTGTCTGGCTCTTCTGGTCTTCTGTTGCATCAACAATGTGTCTAGGAATTCAAAGTAATCACAAAACTCTGATGCTGTTAGTGTTCAGGCAGACTTTCAATATCTACACACTTTCAGCTGTTCTAAAAGTTTTAAAAAACAGACTTGGGGTGTTAATGCTTAGTTTAACTTTCATTAATTTTAAACCGATCCAAAATTATTCTTATTAAGAGCTGTGCTGCCTATTTAAATCTTTTATCTCTAGCTCTCGCTGCATGACATTTAAAATCAGGGGCAGGTTCTTTTGCCAGTGCCTCGAGTTAACTTGAGGGCCTTTCACGACAAATTGCAATAACAGAATTATATTTGAAAATTAACAAATTAAATTGACCATGTGATACTTTGCAGTTAGCAATTATGAAATGTATTATTAGGATGAAACCATATCTAGACTACAAACTTTTTTTGTACCGTAGTTTAATATTTATAATCAGATTTATTTTATTTTTTTACATTTTCCACAGCTTAAAATGTTGTGATTTATTATACAAAGATTAGATGAAACTTCAAATTTTATAGAAAATATATTATTAAAAGGTCTAAAGTGTTTTTACCTCTCACATCTTCAATAATGAAAGAACTTTTTTCACTGTATCACATGTCCGTATAGAAGAGTGTGACGCAAGTGTGATGTAAATTTTTGGGGAATTGTTTTGATGTAAAAGACCTGATTTTATGGTGGTATTGCACTTTTCATTTAGAGTTATGGACAATGTAATTGCGTGGCATTGCCACAAATGGGGAGATAGTGGTGTGTGCGATAGGCCGTTGCAACGCTTCTCTGCCTCAGACGAGGAAGAGCCTGCAGACCGAACGCAACTGATGTCTCCTGTCTCTGCTTTTCTTTGAAAAAAACAGGTTAGTAGTTCAAGTTTGCTCACTGCAATGTACATATAAAGGCAAGAAACCCTTTTCTGTCTTAGTTTAAAGACTGCGAATGTTGTGTGAGAGTGTGTTTTCACCAATTGAGAGAAAGCTAACTATACTGCCATTTGTAATGGAAGCCGCCAAGAAAGTATAATGGCGACATAACCAGGTTAATTACAGTGTTAATGGTCCTGCACAGAAATGTTTTTGATGCTGAACAGCAGTAGAATTTGGTTACAGATTTATTGTAAATATGGACACTCATATACAAAGTTTATTCTTGCGAGAGTGCAAGGTAACGAAAAGGGTTTGAGCGATGGACCTAATTGAATGTATTTGTGTTGTTAAAAGAGAAAGGTGTGCATCTAAATAAAAAGAAAAGGACGTTGTTAAATTCTGTTAATAAATCAGACGAGGAAGAGCCCGCAGACCGAACGCAACTGATGTCTTCTGTCTCTGCTGTTCTGTTAAAAAAACAGTTTAAAAACAGACCCCATTGAAGGCCTGTAACAAGAGTAATTCCCAGCATTCAAAGTTCATGTTGCATAGCTAAACAGTGTCACTGCAGCGAGTTCGATGTGTAGAGTTGAGGATGTCAAACTGAAATAAAAAAAAATGCAAAGCAGCTAATTATGTAGTTTGTGTACGTTGGTCCAAAAATACATCACAATTGTGCTGGTTGCTGTCTGTAAGTTGTTACACTTGCCAAGCTTTAATTTAAGGTGCATCTGCAGTGGTCAGCATTTAAAACAATTCAAGAAAAGATTTCACCTCCAGTATGTTATTGAAAAACTACTGTATTCCAATGCCCTTTAAAGCTTGCACCTGCAATTTATAATGCTTCACTTTTCATTTTACTAAACTGGAACAGTGTAAAACTAAATCAAACCCTCTGCACTGCCATTTTTCAATTATTGGCAGAAGTGCTACAGCTTTTTTTTACAAATCCATCTCTAGCACTTAATACTTATTAGTCTGAACACAGGGGAGAGCTGACGTAATGAATACAGTGGTCTTATGTGTATGTACAATGCCTACAGAATGCAGTTTGTTTTAAAGCAACAACAAAGGCAGGAAAATCTGTGTCCATTATTAAATACAATGCAGATCACCTTTCTGTGGCTCATCAATAGAGAAGTTTTGTAGTACAAATTCAGAGCTTTGGGGAAGACTTAAGGCATAGATGAGAGTGTCAGTGCCACAGGTTACAGGCTATCCCCGAAGCCAAGATGAGCTTAGAAATTCATAGAGTATTGATCCTTACACTTGAGCAAAGTAAAATAGTGCAGGCAGTATTAATCTATACACTACCTGAAGTACAAGGTGCAAGTTCAGAAGACTATATAGCTTATTGCAGGTCCACAAAGATATCAGAAGCTGAAATCCTTTAATGATACAAAGAAAATAATTTCTGCATTAAAAGTAAAACGAAAATATATATCTATATATATCTATATCTATCTATCTATATATATATAGATAGATATAGTATTTTTTAGTTATATTCTTACATTATAGCAGATCTTTCCAGCAATGCTCAATCCTAGAAAAGTATTAATTTGCTCTTCATACTCAAAATAATGGTGTTTTTAAAATCACCTGTCAATGGAATATATCCCAATTGCTCATACCAACCACCAGGTTAATGCATATTGTATTGTTACAACAATATTCAGTCTAATGGTTTTGGTAATAATGCTGGATTCCTCCTGGACTGAAGGAATATCTGTTTAGGTAGTCATCTAATGTAATTATAGGGTAACAGTTTGACTGTAAAAGTTCTTTATAGTTGAGTCACATCTGAAAGATTTTGATTGATAGTGTTAAAGAAAACTGCAATCATCCAACCTTACTTACCAACATACAAAATAAATAAATAAGAAGCTTTTTACAGTCAAAAAAGTGCGTTCACGTGGTTTTTTAGTTCAAACAGGAACAATGACATTAGGTCTGTATTTACATGTGTGTTATTTTTATGCACAGAAGCATACAGACTCTGACTTTTGTAGAGAAAAATAACAGCAAAACCAGCTAAGTTTTTGTAAACAAACACAGATCATTAGTTTACAGAAATATAAATCGTGTTATTATGATTTTTCTTCTAAGGTGCAAAAACCCCCAATCGAACTGGCCGTTTTGTTCACTCCCTACAACTGTAATTTCAGGCAAACGCTTTGCCCTGTTAAGCAATAACAACTAATCATGCAAATGGCATCACGAGTGCCACTTTTGTCTCTTTTTGAGTGTGTCCGCGCAAAATAAGCATTTACACAAGCAAACACACTTCTTCACAACTCCAAAAACAAGCTTATAGAGGAACATACATACCACCGACAAGCATCAGGAAATTTTCATAGAGTTAACATTAACAGCAGTTCCACTGCATAGAAACTGTTGTACACGCGGGACATGATTGGTGTACAATCAGCGGTAAAAATGCCTTTTAAAATAGCTGTGGACTTGTCCAACGTATAATTTCCATTTAGAGATGTGATTACATACAGTTGCTGAATAAATTGGAACTGAAGTTATTTGTAATTCTTTTCTCGAGTGACTTTTTTTCATCACTATCACGATACCGCATGATTGCATGATTTCTTTTTCTTGCATCTTACTTCACAAGTGTCACGTATTGAGTTTTTTTTGTGTATTTCGGCCTTTTTTGTCAAAAAATGGATGTTATTGGTATCTAATGTCCAAGCAATTTAATGTATAAAATATCAACCCTCTGGCTTTGGTCAGAGATATAGGATAAGTGTAAATTAAGAACACATAAAAATAGTACATGCAAAATAGATATGAACATGGTGTAAATACAACCTTGAAATGCTAATATTTTGCTAGTCTCAAGACTTTCCCTGACAGATACTCGGTAGAATAGTTTGATGTTTATGTAAATCATATCTTGCTGACAGATGTAATGCTGTCTTTGGAGGTGCAAACAAAGAAAACAGGGAAGGGGAAAGTAAGCACTGAAGAGCATGTCTATTGTTTCGACAGCTTGTGTCCCCAGCATCTGGCATCAAGCAGGAACAGCATGTCAAGATTAATGAAATGTTACTTTTATTGATCTACTGCATGCAGTATATAAATATATACTTCTTTAGAAAACACACTCACATAGTGCCCAACTGTGAACGCAAGCCCAGTTTGGAAAGTTTCTGAAGTTTTAGGGCCACAAACTCAAAAGACAAGATTTCAGCCATACTGTGCCACAATTTAAAAACAAATGTTCAGTGAACGGTTTAGGGAACAGATAATCTTAATGTCTTCCTTGCTATATTCTGGGGCTTTAAATTCTAATCAATGAAGTGAAATTAAAGACCATGTGAATGACTTTCAGCGCGAGCCGACTGAGCGGACTTGTTAGTGGGAGCAGGGGCACGGTGACAAGAGCATGGCAAAGACTGCTGCCTCACTCTCCTCTCCCCATTTAATTTTCCAATCCACTTCCTCCACATAGTTAGGAGAAGTGAGTTTTGTTCTGGTTTGATACACCATCTAATGAGAGCTACTAAGAGCCTGTTGAAATCATTCCCTAATAACACATTCTGAGGACTGCGGATGAGGAATATTTTTCCTCTATCTCTCCATTCAGGTCTTAATATATTCTTTCAAACACCTCTGTTCTATTTCCTTTCCTCCACTGTGTTTCTCCACTTTCATTAACTGCATTTCTGAAAAAAGAGAAAGAAAAAGAAAAAAACTCTTTTTTGCAATCATTACACTTTGACTTCTTGAGGTTTGATGCATTTTGGTTTCGCACTAGTCCTCGCTGGCTGCAGATATATGAGCACAAAAACACGAAATGCAACACAGGATTTGAAATTTTCTATGCAGACAAATCTCTTATCTCAGTAAGCCCATAGAGTTTTCCAAGTAACCTTGAACCTTTGATCCAAAATTGGTCACACATCTACCATGACAGTTTGTTAAGATTATGTTTACCAGACATACTGTATGGACATAAGATGCTTTTGAGAGAAATAATTAATTATTCACACTATGTGTAACAGATGCCCTATTGAACCGAATGGTACATGACAGGATAGCTTGTCCACCCCTAATCCATTTTACTTGCTTGACACACTCCAGCTGTAACAAGAACAAGTGACCTGACCTGTGCTGCTATATGCCGTCTCCTTAAAACTCCTCTGTAGTTTTAATGTTATCTGTTCCAAAGCTAATGCACCCTTCCCTCCTCTTCCTTGGGCAGTGGGTATTAGTTACAGCCGCAACACTGGTTGGTATTCCGCTTTGAATCCCGGAATTGTGTCAGCACCTTGATGTTTGATTGGATCTGTGCAAATACATGTATATGCAAATTTACCAGATATCAGTTCTTGCTTAGGGTGAAATGGGGAAACAGTGGCTGCATTCTGACAAGCCTTCTGCATGGACTTTCCCTCCCTCCTCCCTTAGAGAGCAGCATTTGGTGATCTATAAATTCCCACTAAATCGCAGGGCCTGGGTACCTTCCCTGACATTTCCACGCTTCCACATAGCATATTTTTAAGCAGGTAAAATCCATAATCTGTGTCAATGGTATCACACGGTGTATTCACAGGGGGCCCTCCACGCACTAAACTGGCCAAGGATGCAGTGCATAAGCTCAGAGGAGGTAAAAATGTTTGTTCTTACCTCTGTTGTCATACCCATGCCTTAGGGCCTACACCACAGTTACTCATACCCCAGCAGAGACAATGCAATATTCTGCTTACTATTCTGCAAAGCTTTAAATGCAATCGAAAGAAATGTAACAGTGTTTATAGAAATTATGCAAATATTGGGATGATGAAATTCTCCACTTAATGTGTATACTATATATGCATACTAGTACATGGCTACGCTACGAATTATAGATGCATTAAATTTGGCTTCATAAGCTAATATGTCAAATAAGGTAAACTATCATAAATACTATAAACGACACCATAGTTGGGGAAAAAAGCACGTTATTGTATCATAGATGGTTGCTTGGCAACATGATATATCATGTATAATTCGAGTTCTGTGTTAATAAATTAGAAGTTACTGTCAGGGAATAAACATTATAAACACAATGCTATAGTGGTGTCATAGTTGCATCGATGCTAGAGTGGGTTATCTTAGCCCGTTGGTACGTTGCTAGGTTAGGTGACGTCATGATATGTGAAATTGATGACAATCTTCAGAGGTCTAAGATGTACCTGTGTTTCAGGTTTGTTTGCTCAACACCTGATTATGTAGGAGGAGTTTATGGAAAGCCAGACAGACCAACAGAGATTAAAGTAAACTAAATTGGATAGATGACATCTAATGTTTGACCGTTTCACATTCTTCAAGATCATTTTTTTACTCTGTATTGTTATTTCCATCTCTTCCTTTCCAGAGTATCCTGATATAACTATCTTGATATAACTAATGTATATATTGTATAACAACATATTTTGCCCCAACACAACTCAATACATCAATTACTTTTATGAATATTAGTTATATTTATTACGCCATACCGGATGTACCCAATGATGATTATATTAAATCAGCTACTACACATGTACTGTATGCTAAGAAAGAAGGTAGTGTAAATCACTTTATGAGTAACTGAACTGAATAAAAAGAGCTTAGAAACACTTTGTCACCAGTTTCCCATTATTCTGCGACAGCGACTGAATACATTCTAATCATTTGCAGTACTTGGATTAGATGCGTTGCTACTTTGATATTCATTCTTGCAGAGAGGAACAGATAATTTTATATGATACCCGCTAAAAAGCAATTATGCTGCTGTGTCTGCGCGTCTATGCATTCTGACAGTGGTAATCATTGGTCTTTCAGCAATCTTTGCAATTAATCTATCTTGACGTGATAATTTGTGTCTGTTCTATTTGAGGTGTTTTTGTGAACCTTTGCTCGGCAGGGTGGCGCGGCACCGTGCATCTCCAGAAGAAACAAGAAGCAGATGCATTCAGTGTTCCAGCCTGTTTGCACTACACAGAGATTAGAACAGAACAGGCCTTGCAGGTTTTATTGTTTTTGTCATCAGCTAATATGACAAGTGAAGGGAAAAATCGTGTGATTGATTAACAAAGTAATTCTTTACATGTAATTAATACACAGCTAATGGCTGTCCATTTGTCTTGCATGCTGCTAAGTAAAACCTAGGGGAAAGTAGGGCAACATATTCTGATAAAGGCTCCAAACTGAACTCCCTGTGATGTGAGAGATTAGGTTTCCTCCATGAGATTTTGTTACTTAATGGCTTTTTAGGAAGCCATAGGGACAATGTAATGGACCATGTAATGGATAAAGAATGGTATTGATGGGCATTCTTGCCTTAACAAAACTGATCTGGAGAATTTATATTGATGAATGTAAAAGCATTTTACAGCATGAAGCTAATGCAGTTTCTGTGATGCTTACAACGAGTAGCACAGAGCTAAAGTGATAATAAGTGATATTTCCTCAGACATAAATGTCTGTTTTAGTACTCATTAACAGTACATAATATTAGGGTAACCTGAGAGCTCTTAGAGTGTTCCAGCCCAAACACCACAAATGTAAGAGGTAAAAGCACAGAAGGCAATGTTTGGGATGTTTTTTTATACTGGTACCAACATTTGTTTAGAAGAAACTGAGAAAAAACCGAGAACTAACATGCTATAATGAGCGGTGAGAGCAGCTAAGCTTTAGTAGACAAAAGGAAAAAAGAAAAAAGAAAACTAGATACTAACATTTAAACTTTATAAATGAGAAGAGATAACAGAGCTAAGCCCACTCTTTTACTAAAAGGTATCTCCGGGGAGCTTAGTTCAGTAGCACCTCAGCAATAAGCACTGGCACTGAATACAGAGTCAAAGTAAAACAATACAATAAAAGCTACAGTCTTTAAACTTTAAAAGGAGTAACATTACTTTATCAGCTGAAAACACATAGATAGTTGTACAGGTCAATATATCGTAGACGTCTGATCAAACTCTTTCAGCACTGCATGATGTTATAGAGGGAAAGAGGGAAAAAGTGAAGAGAATAAGAAGAGAAGAGAGATTCTGATAGATGACACAACATCCAGCATAGTATCATATCTCTGTGGATTAAATGCTCTGGGAAGCTGGCCCCGGAGTGTGCTTGTGCATATCATTAAACCCCATAAAGAGGAGGAGGAGGGCACATTGGAGCTGCTGCCAGGCCAAGTGCATGGACAGGCCACATCTCACAGCTGCCTATTAGACTCGAAAAGCAACCGTATCCAAAGGGGGTTGGATTTTATAACTTGTATATGTTTTTCACAGAGTATTTGAGGTGATAAACATTTCATCTGGACAGAGAGAGAGTGAAAAAAAATCAAAAGTAGCCCTGCAGGACTCAGTGGTTGTTTGTGTCTGAGAGTGTGCACGATTTTGCACACGTATTCACATCGGCTTTAGCTTGTGTGCAGTTACCTGTGTAAGTTGGTGTGTCATTCTTCCGGAAGGCAGTTTTAAAAACACACTGTGTCAGATATTGGATGACTACTGTATAATTTGACGGGTCCGTGCAGAGGGCGGCTGTGGTATGAGTCATTGATTACACATCAGCTTAGTATGCTGCATTGCAGGCCCCTACATTGGTGGAGAGGCAACCTGAAGCCCCCAATCAATAGCTGCAGCCTTGTGAAGCTTTCCGTCAGGTCCAGAGTGAAGGACTCCGTTCCCCTCCTCTGGGCCCAGGCCTAACCTTTTGCAAAGAGAGGTGATGAAGAAGCTCATCATTTCTAATGAGGAATTAGTGATCGGGCCAGATGAAATGACTGTCAGCAGCACACTGAGGAGTCTAAAAGGTCTTGCAGACTGGGAAGTGCCCAACAGTATTCATTAGGGAGCCGGACATTTCTTTATCAGCTGAAAAGCGCAATGATAAAATATATATATGTGTGAGTTCTTTTCAAATTTTTCATGTTGTGAATTGGGAGAAAAATGAATATTGCTTTAAGATAATCCCCTTGTCTCCTCTGCAGAGGGGAGAACAAAGCAATATCAAGAATTATTAAAGAGACCTATTTTTTAACGACAGAACTTTTAACCCAGAAGACATACTCTAGTGCTCCAAAATCAGAACAAATGCAGTCTTTTTGAAATCACGTGATTCATTTCATGTTTCAGAGATGAATCACTCCAATTGACAGAAACATATTCACAGCTAATTAAAAACGTAATTGTGTGCACTTTAGCCATTTAGTGGAAGATGAATGTGAAATCATTAGGCATCCACTGAAAACCAGATGTTCATTAAATTATGTCTATACAAATGTCATTGTTCAATAGATTGCCCGAATATATGCTTACAGTAAAAAGCTGGGTAATTCATCCCTTAAAGCGCTTTAATTGATTTAAGTCTGCAAAAATAACCCATTGCCTGCACAAATAACCCATCACTGCAGCACAACACTGAAAAACCAGAGCTGTTATGACAGTTCACTGTTATTTTCTCCTTTTCTTTTTGTCGTTCTATAGCTCATCTATTATTAATATCCATTTTAGAATCTAAGATGAATAGTAAATGAATAAGAAGTCTGATTAGTCTTAAGAGAATAATCCAGTTGCCAGGCAATGTTGCTTTTGAATAAATAATATCTGTAACCTACTAATACTTATGAGTGTAATCTGCTTTTGATGCATGGTAATCACAGAAAAGACAAGGCGACATTCTCCTTCGCCTGGCCTCAGACAAAACCATCTCTGGAGAATGCAGCAATCATGCCCCAGTCTGTCTCTCTCTCAATTAGCCCCCACTGTGCAATTCATTGGGTTTGCTGTAACAGTCCCTTAACAATGCTTACCCAGCCTAGTCATTACTCAGTTCTACAAGACAGGGACTGCCATCTGCATATTTGGGGGACATAATGTACGGACTGATAAAAACGATCCAAATCTGATGGCTTCTGATGAAGAATAAGAGACATAAAAAATTTTCCAAATTCCTCAAGCATGACTGAAAATGGTCTCGTCTCTTGGTGAAACCACCTACATATTATTTCTTTCTTTCTCTTCTTGTCAACTTAAGCACAAATGTTGGCCAAAAAACACAAAATCTCTGTTTGCACTGCCAAGTGGCAGGGACAGGCTGGAAAATACAAATCATCACAATGTCTTGCTTCCGTCTTCTCCTTTCTTTTTGATTTTCTTCCCTTTTTTTCTGATATAAAAAAAGCTCAACTAACCATAAACTAGTTCATACAAATTCTTACATGCATTTTCTTTTCTGAGGAAGGATTAAAAGGCACTGCTTTAGACGAGGGGTAAGAGTTCCACTGGGAGATACAGGGTCTGTGACCTTTCTTATATTGGTACTCCCTTTCACTCCTCCATATTTCCTTCTTTTATTCAACTGGCGAAACCTTCGTCTTTGTATTTTGAAAAACGATTCAGACACAAGAGAAATCCAAATCACCGAGGTTTATGTACCTTTTAAAAGCCATGCTAAGTAATTGAAGGGTTTCACTTTCTCTGAAGGCTTAACAACAGCCATTGGCTCTGCTTTCCACATTAGACAACTCATCCACTGACTGCAGATTGCCCTAATGGCAGTAAATTTCTTGGCATTTTTTGGAAGGAGGAAGAAAAACTGGAAAATGGAGGAAGGGAGAGCTGAGTGCAGAGGATCATAGATTTGCAGACGTCCATTATTTATTAAATAGAGATTTCTACATCCATAACTTATATTCTGACTAATCTGCAATGACAGAAAAATTACCAGCATTCTGCTGTTTTAATTACTCAAAAACTCTCTGTTCAGTTTTTATAATAACTGGAATGTATCACAAAGAAACCAAGTGTCTGGATTTGTTAGTGATTTATGCAAATCATCATTCACTGTGTCACTGCTACTAAGATCCTAAATGTGTTGCCATCAAAAGAGTCTGTAAAAGACAAGCTTTGACACCTTGCTCAAAGCAGCTGAATCGATCCATCATTCACTTCTCTTGTGGAAAGTGTGGGGACCTTTCGTGAGCCTTCACTAGGTGGCAGTCTAGTAACATTAAACCTATGGACTGACATAAGCCTGCATGCATACATCTAGATAAGAGAGATGAGGCGATAATATGGATTAACAAGATTTGTCTGTCTTACAGCTGTATCGGAATACATAATTTAAAGTTGTGTTTTTTAAAAAAATTCAATTTTTATCTCGGGTGCTTTGACTGTGGTGATCAAGTTTCTCTTTTTATAGATCAGCATTTACCGATGTGCCTGTAACGGATGGAGTCTAGGCTGCAGTGGGTGGGGATGGTGGGTCGGGCTTTTTTTTTTTTTAAGTTTAAGGATCTGTAAATTGTCCAAGCTGTGTTCTTTCCTCTGATACCTATCCACCTGAAACTGCTGTTCCTACACTTCACTGAAGCAATTATAGAGAAGGACTTTGGCAGATCAATGAAATCCCCTTTAGATGAGAGGAGCCATACAGGCATTTTGATCAATTCCAGATCAATTCCACTGTTTTGCCCAAACCTTGGCCAAATAAAAAGTACGACTTCTGGTTGAGAACTAACACTTGCCAATAATAATAACAACATCTTTGTCGATGGCTGCCCGTATCGGTTTCCAAGCTTTTGTCTGGCTACAGTATATTGTCTACGCTGCTAGGCTTAGCACACACCTGCTGGTCTCTCAGTCTGTCTGTCTCCCCATCTTCCCTCTTCCGAATGTGAAATAGTGACAGGTGCTTGAATGCAGTCTGAGTTGCCAACTCACATCAAAGCTCACAGTAAATTCAAAAAGTCGTCATTAAAGAGACTCTGCATGGCTAAATCTGACAAGACTAAGTAGTGAGTGTAGTTGAGAAGGCAGAAGATTGAATGATAGAGTGGCTGTAATTTCTCACAAAACTCACTGTCACTGTACAGTATGTTCATTGTCAAAGAATGCCATCAGTGTAACTGCCATGCACTGTCACGATGTGAATGTAATCAGTCACATCACTCCTAAGTTACACAGCCGGTAAGCTGTTTACCATGTTAGACATAACTTACACTAGACATAAGACATAGGATTTTTGAAAACTGAAATACAATCCAAATCTAACCTTTGTGCTTTGGACAAAGGTCGACAGCTGTAAAATTTAGTCTGAGCAGTGCAGTCTAGATCAATTTTGCAACTTTTTACATGAAAACCTGCTTTATCCAAGCTATTGCAGAATATACTCGTTGTGCTTTTTGCTGCTGCGACAGCCGCCTTGTTTGCTGACTAAATCCTCATTTTACTACTGCCATTAAATGTATGTTTTACCCCTATATGTTAACCCTCTGGTCATTTGAATCTCTGCACTCGTCACAGACTTAACATAACAAGTGCGAATGATGATTTCACACACTTGAAATATAAACTGCTCTGATCACCACACAGACATGCGAGCATTGCCTCCTCTCCAGTATACAAGGGGAGCACAGGCAATATTTGTAGAGTCAAGCATACTCATCCTGTACTTTGCACCGGAGCAAGTCGGGAGCTGTTAATACAATGTGCCGCTCCAGCTCTCCACAGCTTCATGATAATATATTTCCATCAGCTGAAAACAGGAAAAACACATCTGAGGCCTTTAATAATGTAGACAAGAGATCCACTTTGCCACACCCGCACAATGCATCCAAAAATTAGAGTCAAATGCATGCATCTTCTGAAATAGCTTGACTGCCAAGCAGACTGAAAAATAAATATGTCAAATGTATTGGCGTTCTGTATGAATAATGGATATTCTAATACATCAGTGTGTTGTATTGTATTGCAAAAGAGCCATATGAAATATACATCATCTAATTAGACGATGTTCTCGGACGTGGCACAGCCTCTTTTTGATCAATATGTAATAAGATCTAGTATCAATTAGTAATGGTCGGGGGTAGAGATCTAGCAGCAGAAAAATTGTAACTTAAAAGGTAAATAAAATTGCAGTAAAATCACTGCAGCACCAAGAATAAACAAATCACACAATAAAGATTTAAAAGTACCATTTAGAAAGCAGAAAATTAAAATCTTTAGATTTATGGCGTCAGCTTGCTGTGGCTCAGCTAAAGCCTCTTTATTGATCAAAGGAAGTATAGCTGCCTCGTTTTCTGTTCACATCTTCTGTGCTTGAAGAATTTTCCATATGTAAGAAGATAGCAGCTGAAAAGGTGACGCAAAATGCCAAATGACTGGAGTATAGTGATAAATCCGGTGATTAAATACACCGGATTTATTTACAGTTGGCATTTTATCTTAACTCTGTGAGATTTTTTTCAAAAGAAACAACACAAAAAACATTTTTTAAAAAAAGCAAGTAAAAGTAAAATGTGACACATTTAATTAGTTGACAAATTTATTCACTTATACGAGGCACATGTGGACTTACATATACACAGTCAAACTCTCTCTCATTTTTTTCTTTTCTTTTTTACTGGAAGATTAATCCTGAGTTATATGCGCATCTGTCAATCCACTCGTAACAACAAGTCAGCCCGGCACAAGGATCTCAGACCGGGGGTATAGTAAAGCGCGATTGTGATCTAACCTGTTCTGCCGCTGGTGGTGGCGGCGGCAGGCAGCCTATCTCTAACACGGGGGCAGTGCGCGTGCCTTGGTATGTGTGTGTGTTGAGGGAAGTCACTGAAGCAAAGACAGAGCGTGCACTTGAATGATTGAGGTTACCTAGGTGACCTCATAAACCAAAACCCATGGCAGTCTCCCAAGGTGAACGCTGAATTATGCCGTCATTAAAGGACAGGCCCAGTTGCCAAGGTTAGTATGTAAAGTATAATCATCATCCTCCCCGTTCTTCCAGTCACTCATTAGTCCCCCTCATGGGCCAACGGAGATTATACCTTGAACTTGCTTGACTATCACTATCTGCCCGCTGGGAACGGTCCGCTATGGGCCATTTATATCCCCTCCCACTATCGCCAGTGAGCTAGTCCTACAATTCTGCAGGTGCAGTGTCTGCATGTGCCTGCAAGAGTCTGAGTGTACTTGTGTGTGTCTTCAAGCCCACACTCGGCACACAGATCATCGAGTTTGTCCCATAAAAAATGAGGGATGCTTTGACTTACTGCTGCATTATGTCCCAATTTATAAAAAGAACCACTGGGAAGAAGCCCACTGGCATTACAACAATTTGTTAGAATTAGGATCATTTGTTTTGTTTCCCTGGGCACTCTGTGCTGATTCAAATCCTTTGCCTCCAAAAACGTCTCAGGACAATTTTAAGTGCAACAATACCGACAATATCACATAAATATTTGTCAGCTGTAACTTCCCCTTTCAACTGTAAAAGATGAAAATCTATTAAAAAATAATCACAGTGCATTGCAATCAAGCATAGACACTTTTGGTGCACTTCATCACATTAGTATGCTCAGAGACAGCCAAGTTTAATCAAACCATGTGAAGAACCAACACTTTTGTTTTTAGAGGTTCTCTGCGAAAAATTAACCTGACCATTCATTAAAATTGATTTCCCTTTGTCTGGATGACATTAACTACTAAAAAACAAGTGTCATTCAAAGTCCAAGCAATAACTAAAATTACTGATTTGATTTTAATAATTAGGTTTTTTTCTTCTTCCCAGTGTTGCCTCTTTTTAACATTCAGAGGTATTAGTTTGAGAGAAGTAATCTTGTTAAATGCTGTAGCACTAATGTGAACAGACTGTTTATGTTTGTATAAAAGCAATAGATAATGTTTATCCACTTTCCCATTTACTCTAGCCAATTGCCTACTAATGTTGGTATCGGACGCTAAGAGAGGGTATTCATTTCGAAATTGGCAGTGACACTAAGCACACTTCAAGCTAAGAGTGCTTTTGGTCGGATGTACAGCTGCTAAAAAGTAACACATTCTGACTCAATTGATGTGTCTCCTTTGAGTTAGTCTTACACTGCCATTCCATTTAGTCAGCATCATTTGCTTTGTGTAAATGGTTTTATAACAACAGAGAGCTTTGTGCATCAGGTAACCATTCTGTTGTCGCTGACAGCATATTTCAGTCCCTAAGAGAATAAAAATCTGCTTTGTTCATGTAAAGTTGGAAAAAAGCAAGGATGATCAAGATAACCAAGTTTTGTTTTGTTTTTTTTTTTCCTTTGCTGGACAGTGACAGGAAGCACCAAAGGAAAAGAAAAGGAAAGGTGTGCCACATCAAATAATACACCATAACTGTAAAAAACAGAGACGTATTCACTGAAATTTTTTCTTTTGTCTATTTCAAAATGTTGTCTTGTGATGTAATATTAGTTGAAATGGATTAAAGGCAACTGACGGGTGTTGTGAGGCAAAGACTACCCTTTCCATGGTTCCAACAAGCTTTGATATTCTGGTCTTTGAACATACTGCACATATATGCCTCTGCAATGTGTACTGCTGAACAATGACCATCAAAATGCAAAAGATTACTTGTTCTCTGCATCACAGCTCTTATGTAATCATTAATGTACCGATGGTAGTTCAGTGTTTATTGGTGGGGCAATAGCATCAGTACCCCAACTCAGATTATACAGGATTAGGACTCTGGGACTAGGACTAGGACTTGACTCCTAGAGTAAGGTTTAGTAAGATGCCAAACAACAATATTTCTTTGATTTATTACTTCTTTTTTTTTTTTTTTTTTTTGCAAAATGATCATCAGAAGAACAAGGGTGAGCCAAAAAAGGTTATTGGTGAAAAGCCTGTTTGTTCACAGAGCGTTGCATCAAAACATATTAATGCTGACAAGGAGGGAAAAGGTACACGAGCAACAGGGATGAGGGTGGCCTTGTGTGGATTGTCAAAAAAGGCAATTCAAGGACTTGGGAGAGCATCACGAGGAGTTGATTGAGGCTCTTCCTAAAGCACAGTCTCAGACAGAGCATCAGTACATCTGCAGCTATCTTGAGGAAAGGGATGTAACTGTTGTATTCCTAATAACAGGTGATGCCAGTGTCTTAACCCTTGTGGTCTTCCACTCTGCTGGACCTGTTTTGAATGTTTACCAAAAGACAAAATCTGAAATTTAAAATTGCTTGTTAAGTGATGACATCTCAACCCTGCTTTCAAGTCAAAGCTCCTTCTCCTTTTGCTAAGTGTGTTGTCTTTTAAAACGTGTTGTAACGGTTTTGTATTTTGTTTTATTTAATATAAACAAGCTTCTAAAAATAATCCATGTTTGCTGTAGGAGTCTATGGCTTTTTATTAGCACTGTTCAAGTGCATTGCATCTTTAAGCTCACTTTTTAAAACCTTACAATGTAACTACAGCCAATAAGCTCACAGTTTGCCAGACACCAAACATTTGAATGCTTCAACAAAGAACTAACCACTCTGAGGATAAATAAGATTTGAAAGGGTACACGAAGCTGAAGATCAGCAATTTTTCATAGCAAGCAATCCAAACCATGCAGCAGCATATCAATGACTAACCTCATGTTGTGGATGAATCATCACAGGTGTTCTCTTGACTGAAAATTGGTCCATTTCCATCGTGTTTTCCCTGCCATATGATTGCATTCGTCTCTGCCCATTGAGCACCCTCACATGAGCAATTATTGAGGCAGAAAAAGTTTATGTTCATTCGCCATCTTCGCTGTGCTAATCTGTTTATATTATCCTAACCATAGCTCTGAAGCTAACCATCAAGTAGCGCTATATATACAGTTATATGTTTTTAGGATTATAACTTCAATAATCTTAAAAACATTGCTGCTGTTTTGTTTTCTGCCTTCATTTATGTCTGAAGTGATAAAGTGATAGAACTGTACTTTTTTATTATTTTAGAAATCCCTTGGTAAGAACTTGGTATATAATTTTTAGCTAAAAACTAGCGAGCTAACTTCCTGCTAACTTCAAACTCTGCTAAACTCGTAAATCCTCTTTTTCACGGATGCCTGGTCATTAAACTTTATTGTAACAGCTGGGAGAGCAGCCACACAGAACATTTTATTGGAGATGAAAGAATTTGGGCCATTCGAACCTCACAGTTATACCACAGTGTTTATTTGAATTTAGGAATCGAAATGGCTAATGACGTTAGACTTAAGAGCCGGATTATTTAAACCCTCGGACTCCTTGCCCTTGGTTCATTTTCTGTGAAGAAAACCTAAAACAACATATTTTCAATGTCTTCACATTGTAACCCCTCCCATACACACTGATATTAAACATGTGGTGTTTAGGTCCACTGGACCCATCTATCTCATTAAATAATGGGTATGCTGTGTCCCTTTACTCTGCCCTTCTGCTACAGGCCTTGCTGTTGCCGTGTGAGTAGTGTGTATTTGTTTGCATATGTGTGTAGGTGTGTTTTGTCTTTCTTCTTCTATTTTTTTCCTGCGCAAGTCTCCAACATTGTTAAATTTCAAGCACCTACACCTGCTTGCTTCCACATTACCGCACATCTTAGTCTTTGTCTTGTGGGAAACACTTTATTTTCTCACTCTCTATCCCAGCTGCAAATCAGTGGTGGGACACAGCGAATAAATAGCTTTGCATGTGTGGCTCCTTGTCCATCAGCATGACAAAACGATTCTCTGATTAGAGGACCTCAGTGATTTTAGAAGAGACAGGATTTTTGGAAGATTTTTCAGAACATGAGGCCTTTTGCTTTTATTTGATAGAACAGTGCAGACAACAGACAAAGGGTGAAAGTGAGAAGAACAGGCACAGAGGAGATAGTATAAGGCAGATTCAAATCAGGCTCAGTGGTGAAGACTTACCTGCTCAACCAGGTGAGCTACAGTGGCACCATTAATTTAAAGTCTGGTGGTGCTGAACGGCATTCTCACTACAGCCGCCTCGTGTGACTGCTAATGTGGTGCAACCAGGCCCCAAAAAATGGTGGCGAAGATGAAGTATTTTTATATAAATTGTTATGGGTTAATTCAGTGGTTCCCAAACTGTTTTTGCTGGGCCCCCTTGTTTTACAAGAAAAATGTTCGTGCCCCCCCCCTCACGAACACATCCTCCAACCACACACACCCATATTTTGCTCCATTGCGGTTTATTTCACACCTCAAACATTTAATAAACAATTAAGCAAATACAAGTAATCTGCAATAAATTGCAGGTAGTAAGAAAATAAACTACTAACTCTTTTACGCTACATCTGCACCTGCACGGGTATTTTTGAAAACGCAGCTGTTTCGTCCACACATAAACGGCGTTTCGAATCACCGAGAACGGAGATTTTTTAAAACTCCTTTTTTGCATTTATGCGTGGACAAGGAATACAGAGTTCGTCACGCAACGTCAAAGGTTTGTGCCTTTTTTCACGTCACGCTGGGCGCCACGTTATTGTTTACATGAGATGAATTGCAGAATGGCAGATAGAGACAAAATACTGTTAATCTGACTATCTGCAGGTTTTACACGCTTACATATGCACGCAGTTACTGTCCCTCCATTTAGAAAGGCAGAGGCGTCATGGTGTAATTATTTTACATGTAGTTGGGTTTTTTTCCTGTGTAATAATATTCAACATTGCTATCAATACATTTTTCAAAAAATCCCTCTGCAAAATGGGTTCAAAAACATAAACAACTGTTGGATGCTGTTTGTCTGGGATTTGAACCGGGGGAACAAATCGTGGCAGGATCAGCCTGATGTTATTTGTATCCCACTGCAACTTTACTGTATAAAGAGCTAGCATCTCCAAAATGTCAGGAGTAGTTAGTCATTACAACAAGTGTTTGTGAACTACAAGTCAAGAATGTAGGATACTGTTTGTCCATGATTTGAACAGCCCAGCGCTGCTCCCGACAAAGGGAAAACCACTTCTGCAGGGGAGACCTTGGCACTTGTGCAGGTGAAACCAAAGGGAAGATATGCTTCACCATATTTTCTAGTCTTTGGCTTAGAATGAAGTTGGTTTGGAAACATATTCAGCAATACTTCATCTCCTGCTTTGCGTTTGTGTGGGCACCCGTGCTAGCAGTGTCCAAGCGTTGTTTTGGTTTTTTTTTTTCCCTTTTCATGCCGCGCCCCCCCTGCAATGGCTCTGCGCCCCCCCTAGGGGGCGGGCCCCACACTTTGGGAAGGTCTGGGTTAATTGATTTGTCCACCACAGGCAGTAAGATTTCCTGAGTAATAAAAATATGAACAGCACACAAGAGTTAAAGAGAAAAAGAACAGCATTGTTGCTCAGTGGTCCAGAGTAAGGAAAGACAACATATTGAAATTTTGCATTTCATTTGGAAGTCAAGGTCCTAGAGTTCTGATTTAGTGGAGTAAGAGTCAGGAGGTGCATAATCCAAGGCGTTTGAAGTCCAGTGTGAAGTTTATACAATCTGTGATGATTTGGAGTAGCATGTTATCTCCTGGTGTTGATGGTGGCTAGTCCACTGTGCTTTATTAAGTCAAAAGTCAATGTTCCCATCTACCAGGAGCACTTCATGCTTCCATCTACTGGCAAGATTTATGAAAAAAATTCCGATTTTCTTTTCCAGCAGCACTTAGCACCTGCCCACAGTGCCAAAACTACTACAAAATGGTTTGCTGACCATGTTATTACTGTGCTTGATTGGCCAACCAGCCCCTCCGACCTGAATCCCTCAGAGAATCTCTGAGGGATTGTGAAGAAAAAGATGAGAAACACCCAACCAAAAACTACTGAAGGCCACTATTAGAGCAACCTCGGCTTCAGTAACACCTCAGCAGCGCCACAGGCTGATTGCCTCCTTGCCGTGCTGCATAGAAGTAATTTGTGTCAAAGGAGCTCCAACCAAGTTATGAGAATAAAAATGAAAATCAAAATGATCTGAAATATTCCAAATTGAGCATTTCTGATTTTCATAAACTACATCTAAGCCAAAATCATCAAAATCAAAAAGGGTTGAAATAGTTCAATTTGCTTGTAAGGAATAAGAAATATGTGAAAGTTTGAATTAGATTTTGAAAAAAATATTTTATTTTTTTTTTTACAATGTATGATTTTCTTTTAAACACAAACATTTCTGTCAATGTTTGTTTTAGCATGTAGCTAAAATATAACCAAACACTAACACTAACACTTACATTGCCTTTGAGAACTAATGCCTTTTAACAAACTGAAGCATTGTCCTGCTAAACTTAATTGTAAGAAAAGCAGCTGAAGCTACCTACTAACCTACACAC
Source organism: Neolamprologus brichardi (assembly GCF_056152115.1). NCBI lineage: Eukaryota > Metazoa > Chordata > Actinopteri > Cichliformes > Cichlidae > Neolamprologus > Neolamprologus brichardi. Next base: position 28,612,121 of record NC_142105.1, read on the forward strand.
TGTCCCTGACCGTGTTATTAAGACAGCTCAGACTGATGTCAAACTGTTCTACTTTTCTCTAAAGGACTTTGCTCTTCTTCTTATTTCCATGTATTTATACAATGTCGTGCAACCTTGGGTTAAACGTGAGTTTCACTTTCAAGGTGAAACAATAATGTCCTTAAATATGTCTTCATCCCAGTTCACCCAAAGCAAATATGACTTGGTTACATTCACATGTGTCTTAGCTTCAACATTACACTCAGATTGCACTCTTTCTGAACACACCCTAGGACTATTGCCATCAGCCTTTAATAGGATCATACTTCTTTAAATGGCTGAGGCCACTGCCTTCATTCAGTGCTGCAGTGATACTCTAATCTACAGTATCTATCCTGCTATACCTAAGGGGGCTTCCTGACCCCACACATTGCATCAAATCCCAGTTGACACAGAGCATTAGGTTAGCCTGTAATGATTTGTCACTCCAATCCTCTCCTTAGCAGAAGCTGGCCAAGAACTAGATGGCCCAGTCTTGGCCAGTATTCTGAACCTTCAAAAGTACATTAACACAGAAAGCTTCTCATCCAAGTTTCTCACTAACATCCTTTAATGCTAAGCACAGACCTTTAGAAGCCGTGATACACACTGCAGGTAAAGGCTGATAAATCAGCATGGGAATCAACCACAAATCTCCTCCACCCGGAATGCAGTGAACAATACTTGAGGCCTGAACACCTCTTGAGGAAAGCGCACAAACAACTGTAGGAGTATCCCATTTTGATATGCCATCTTCCCGGCACAAATTATACAACCTCTCTGTCACTGTCCCTGTCACAATTCTAGGTGGGAGGATTGACTGCATTGTGTAGATGTGTTAGAGCTAAAGGTAAAGGAGGGCTGTATTTTGTTTGAGGCACTGCTTAGACCTCCCCTTTTTAATATGATGCTCTTTCACAAAAGGTATACAAAATACTCTTTCTTTGTGGAGGGCAAAGCAAGTACTCACGCCATCTTATTTGCTAGTGACTTGAGAAATGTGTCAAATGGGCTTGAAAGGGCCTGCAGGAATTGTGATGCTTAAATGGTATTAAGGAGCGTAAACAGAGAAAGACTGGCAGTGATGTGGTGGCTCAGTTTTAGCAATGACAGGCAAAATAACAATTACCAATGCTCAGTCGGTGGGCCAGCGATTGAAGTGACTACCAATAGGAACGGCGGATGTTGTTGACGGACATATTACAGGGTGAGAAATATATATTAAGGTTATCTTTGCATCCAGAGCCTGAGATGTCCACTTCCCCATTAGTGATGGTTGACAGGGAAATCACTGTGTATGTGCAGAGGCCTTTAGCAGTACGAGAACAAATTGTAAAAAATGACCACGTAACTTGCATATGGCTGTTAAGTGAATTGCCTCTTGCATGCAATCCCATTCAAGGTTAACGTTGATGGCAACCAAACACAGTGGCTGACTGACTTCTAAAGGTCAGTGATGAGAGGGTTAAAGTTAATCCGCATTGTTGATGGAGCCCACAGTGGGATGTGAACCAGACATTCCGGGCTGCGGGCTCTTAAGCGGCAAGAGGCTTGAAAGGTCAAAGGTGGAAGGATCAGTGTCTTTTTTAATTGGTCACGCTGGAGATAAGGGCTCCCTTATCTTGATCCTCAGCATTTGCAGGATGCTCTTAGTGAAAGTTTGGGAGGCTCACTGATTTGTTGTTAACCTGCATCTTGCCTTGTGGTGAAGATCAAAGCTGGTTGTTCTTCAATAGATGTGGTCCAAATGTTTTAGTACCGTTCCACTTATTTCCAAATTTTCTCCTGAAGTAGGTTTCCATCAGTGTGCATTCCTTTTTCAATATAACAGATGCTGATTAAAAACAAAGAAAATAAAAATGCAATTTTTAACAACACAAGAAAATGAAAAACAAAAATATCAAGTCTTTTGATCACTGTAATCAAATGCTTGTCAACTGGTAATCTAGTCCAGTCTTCTTTAGCTAACTGCCTTTTCCCAACAGCAAATTTCAGCTTGTTGCCGGATGTTCATTTGGATTAACATCAGGACCGCATACCACTTCAAAAGAGTTGGATGTTTTTGGATGTATCTTCATAAGGTTCATTATCCTCTTGTAGTAGCCAAGACCTCTAAACGAGACAGGGCTCTCTGACATTGGGCAGTATGTATCACCCCAGAATGCCTCGATAATCCTCTGATTTCATCCTGCCCAGCACAGTTTCAAGATACTCTGTGCCAGTCACAGAATCTCATATTAAGCAAGTTCTCTATTTAAAATCCTGTTTTTTCCTTCGAAAGATTATTTCTCTTCTGCTGTAAACATAAAGCTAAGCGACTCACCATGATTCAATCTGATTAATCTTTACAAAGGACATTTTCCCTGAAATCTTTTGACTTTTTTAAAGTAGATTTGAGCTTGTTTAATGTTTCCTTTTTTTTTAAGAGATCTTTCTGAATTGCCTTCCATGTAGAAAAGTCCCCTTCAGAAAGCAACATACAATGCAACTGGCCACAGTTGATCTTTGAGGTCATCTTTTATCTGATTTGAAGTTTTCCTTGATTCTTTTTCTACCATTTGAAGTATCTTGCTATTCAATCTGAGGTCAATTTTACTCTTGCAACCACATACCTGAAGGTTAATTTGGTACCACAGACTCGAAACTTGTTAACAATATTACCACCCGTGGTCAAAGAAAAGCCAGGCTGCTTGGAGAAGGTCTTGTAGCCTTTCCCTTGACCACGCTCAGTAAGTTTTTTTTTTCTTTTTTTGTGCGGTTGCACTTTACAGTAAGTGTTTTGAAACTGGATGTTATATCACCATATATAGTCAGCAGTAGATCTGGTAACACACACACACACTCATACACAGAAAGGAAAGAATTCTGGTGCAGACAGATCATATGGGAGGTAGGGTTCAGCACGCCCAGTTTGGACATGGTTGTATTAGGCCAGCAACACTTTGAAATATGTTCTGAGAAGTTAGGGGAAAACCATTAGGTCACCATGACAACTTTGATATTGTTATGGTCGTTGTATAAAAACAGAAAATTGAAGAGATGTTACAGGCTCTAACATCTGCAGATGTGTTTGTCTAGGAAGCTCCTGTTCTGTCTTTGCTGCAGTAAACAGTGTCTTCACCAAAGGACTTTGGCTACTGCCTCTTAATTCTCCTAATTTAAATCATTAAATTCTTTACATATATATCCAGTGAACTGTTGTATTGTTTTACTACTGATGTCTCTAGAACTAAACAGTTATTTATTTTATTTTACGTTTCTTTCAGGAGAAATGGTCCATGACAGTAGAAACCCTTTTGATCACATCTTTAATGTGAAAGAACTTTCTCCTGAAATTCTTTTAAAAAGAATATAATAATTAAATAGCAATTCTAACAAACTTTCTTGCCAGCCAAAGCCCCATCAAGGCAATATTAATTAAATTTACTATTTTATTCTCCCAGCAGAAGATGCATACGTTGCATTGCACATCTGAGCTACAACCACGTGATCTGAGTTTGTTTGCAGGGAGAAGGAAAATGGTATAGTGGTGTTAAACTTTCAAGGAGAGCATATGTGAACATTAATTCATTTTATTCACAAAAGGACAAGAGCGCATCGGTAAAGTGCAAAGTGCATCCAGGATACAAACAACTCCATGGCTGCTGATACAGCAGTGGCTTTTTACAAGCATCTACAAGGACAACATGATGCAAACACAAAGTAACAAAACTCAGAGTGATGCTTAAATGGAGTGTATGCTGACCTCAACCAAGCAGCCAGAGACTGCTCATTAACAGTTAACAAAAGCAGTGATGAGATGTCTGACTCAGAGTATTGTAGCTTCCGTTGAACCCTGTTTCTACAGTAGAATCACAGCTGTTTGTTGCATTGCCCTTTGAGCTGTTTTTAGTATTATTATTTATTTATTAATAAATAATATTGTGACACCAATAAATGTGCACACAGTTGTAATTTGTCTTAAGAATTTTTTGGGGGTGTTTTGTTGCAGTATTGCACAGATTTTTAGCTCAGGCTATGGAGATGTAATTGAAGACATGGCCACAAGTAACAGTGAATGCAGTAGGCTCCTGCAAAGCTCCCATGCTTCTGATGAGGAGGAGGCTGCAGATGGAACATAAGTCAAATATCCTAATTTTTCTGTATAAAACAGGTTAGTAGTGTGAGTTAACTAATTGCAATGCATATATGAGGAAATAAAATCTTTTTTGTGTGTCTGTTAGTTTAGTGACTTAAATATCAGTAAGTATATTTTAATGCTCAGAGAAAAAAAGTGAACTTTCAACCCAACAGTTGAAATGAGTTGATTTTGGAAAATTAAGATATATATATATATATATATATATATATATATATACATATGTGTGTATATACATATATATATATATACATATGTGTGTATATACATATATATATATATATACATATGTGTGTATATACATATATATATATATATATATATATATATATATATATATGTATATACACACATATGTATATATATATATATATATATGTATATACATATATATATATATATATATATATATATATATGTATATGTATGTGTGTGTGTATATATATATATATATATATATATATATATATATACACACACACACACACATATATATATATTTTTTTATATATAAGATATTAAGATTATTTACAAAGGTACGGTAAGGCAGGTTAATTGCAGTGCTGCATAGAGATACTTTTGAAGCTTTTCACTAAACAAGTGACCAAGAGATTAAAACATGAACCTGATTTAATGTGATGGTTTTTGTTACAAGAGTAACGTATTGGAAAAAGATGAGTGTATATGTAAATGAACAGAAGGATGGTGAAAAATTCTGCCAAAGACTGATTATTATTATTATTATTATTATTATTGCTTTGTATTGTTAATCTCTGTTATGATTAAAACAGGATGAATAAAAATTTCTTTTAAAAATGCATTAATAATTATTAAGTTAGATATTTTCTCTACATTTATGTTTTTTTTCAGTGGGTGTGGACTTGTGTTGAGAAGAGTCTTTGGTAGCTGGGTCAAGCCAGGTAGCCGACTCTTTTCTGCTCAGTTGCCAAACCAAAAGAGCAACAAGAACCGGTATACTGTGAAAGGTCACTGCCCCTTAGGCCAAACAGAGAGAAAGCTCAGAAGGCCATGCCAGTCAACCTGCTGCTGATATGTGGAGACAAGAAAACAGTTATTGTTAATAATTCCAAGAGTTATTTTTGCAGCAACCCTGAAAACCTCCAAATGTTTTCAGCATCACTATGGTCCCATTATCAAGAAAAGCAGTCATTAAAGCTTAGCTATTGACATGATTGTGATGCAAAAGGATGCGCACACAAATAAAAAGAAAAGAAAATCCTGATTGCTGTGGTCTGGAGATGAATATAAAGCTGTGCCATGGGCAGGGAACCATCTGCCAGCATACATGAAAATACAAGCACACACAGAGCTGTGGGTAGGTTTACCTAGACTTGTAGTCAGCCCGCCTAAACTGAGACCAAGACAATACCAAGACCAGAGGGTATCGAGACCAAGAGAAGACCAAGACAAGACGAGACCAAGACCGAGACAAATAAGTCTGCAGCCAGATGCTGCTTCGTTTACGGGTGTCAGGCATATTTATGTGTTTTTGCGATGCACTTGCACAGCCCTTCTCACCGCTGTCTACTCTAGGACAGACGCACGCTCCACTTGACTGTCGTGTGTCTCACCCTCTGTTCACATAATGATATTATCCTATATCCTCACATGTGATTGGCCACAATATGGAGGGATTGGAGCATAGCTGAGCCACTGTGTGAGAGCAGAGCAGCGAAAGGACATTAAGTGAGGAGCCGGCTCTCGCTCAATGGGAGTTGACTCTTCTGATTCACCACAAAGCACTCTCTAAGCACGGCTCTTAGAGCTGATGCTTTTGCGCATGACACATTATCGAACGTTACGTTGTGTGTCATGGATACTGTTGACTCCAGAGGCGGAGCCAGACATTTTATACACCCGGGTATTAGCCCTAAATGGTACTATGCATGTCGGGATGGGGGTGGGGGGTGGAAATGACTGAAAGATTTATTAGGCTGTGTTTTGAGTTTTGTTCAAAAAAAGAATGACTTCATATAGGAAAAAAGTATATATCACACATGCAGGACACATTAAACTAGTTTTTTAATTAAGCAGCAAGGCAAAACAAAATCAGGGCTGTATCAAGACACGCGGACTAAACCCCAATTCAACCAGACCCAGAACTGATCCGGAATTAAAACAGGACTACAACAGTTCAAAATCAGAACTACTTAGGACTTAACCAAGACAGAACCAGAATCAAAACTAAATGATAGCAGCACTAAAAATCATCATAGACCTGCACTACACTTATTTTTTAATTCTACCAAAGTACACTATTTAGATTCAGAAAAGTTTATATAACTATTTAGCCTTGTTGTGCAAACAAGCCTGCATAACTTAATAAATATAGAATTTGAAAAGTAACAAATGGTATCTAAAAAGATACATTAGGTACTAGATACATGTTCTGATGAGTTTTGGCAAACAACCATTTGACTAACATGTGTGTCTCACCTGCTCTTGTTCCATCTCTGTTCTGTCCTCATTCTCCATCGCCCTCTCTGTTCCTCTCTCTCCCTCTTTGTGCTGACAATCAAGCCAAAAACCAACATCATCAAATATACAGTGGGAACCAGATATTTCCATACTCTTCAGATAAAAACACAAACACTTTTTTAATTGTAACATCGAAGCAGATTAAATGTTTATTTTTTTTAGATTGAGAAATATAAAAAACATATTTGTTACATTTAAGAGTAAAGAGAGAAACTATCTGTATTTCTTAATTGCAAATGGCACCAAATTGTATTCAAAATTGAGCCACCCTTATGGAGTTCCACAATTCTTTTCCTGGTGTTTTGGTTGACATCTCTTGATTTTCCCATGTAACAGAAACAGGCTCTGTGTTTTGGGGGTACCTTATATGCATCCACAGCTGTGCCACCAATTTACTTAAATGGACTCAACGGCTGTGTCCCAATTCAGGGTCTGCAGGCTTGAAGTACGCGCACTACGCGTACTACGTACGGTGCGTACTATAAGTACAAGAAGTGCGGAAGTGAGAGGCTTGTGAAATGGGACAGTCTAGCCTTCGTCGCGCTGTTCAGGTTGCCTAGCAACCATGATACTAACTGCGAGAAATGTTTCATACAGCATTGTGTGACATAAATGAAGGAGAAAAAATGTTTTGTTGGTCATTCATTTTCATGACATCACTTTGATTAGTTGAGTATCTGAGGCTGAGACCACAGGACTGTAAAACATGATAGTTGGGCTTCATTTATATATATATATATATATATATATATTACAGAATATATTACAGCAGTGAGCTATAACTCTGGGTCAAAGATTCAAGTTGCATTTATTTAAATATCCTATCTTCACTCAAAGACAAGTATCTTTGACAGTGCATATGCAGATGTATTATATATGAGAGACAAATATTGTTCTTTTAATATGTTGGCATTACTAAATTTGGCTCAATGCTTACATATATGTGTAAAAACAAAATGTACGAGCTGTGATAACTGTGTCTGATAGAATGAAGAGTAGACTGATATATTAAATATTCCTTTATTGGGTGAGAAAATCATACCATGTCATAACTGCTTTAAGTCATACAGAATAGATATCAGAGCCTTAAACAGGCTGACTTCTGCTAAATGGGTCAAACTGGGCAGAAAGTATACAAACACATAACATCCTTATAGAATATGATGTAACACTATAGATCAACTTACCTCAGAATATAAAGCATATAAACAATTACAGCAATATGATACAACAAACACAACAGAACTACTAATCCAAAATACTCAAAGCTTCATAGAACTGAAACAAACATTTATTTTTAGCTCCATTCTGCTGCTGATACATACTTTCTTTCTTACTACTGCCTTTCATAGTGTTTAACTTGAAGGCCCTGAGTACTTTCTCCCACACTGAAAACACTGGAATGATAATATTATTTGAACATTACCTAATAAGACTGATTCAGGACAGACAATTAGTTATTTTAAACTTTTCTAGCAGTCCTTCACAAACAGGGAACAGTCTGTCTATTCTCTCCATCTGTCAGCTGCTGCTGGCTCTTCCTCACAAAGCCTGCAAAGCCTCACAGATGATGTGCAGCAGTGGGTCCCTCAGTCTGTCCTCACTCTGGACACTTGCAGTTGTCACACATGGAAATCAAATGTGTGATAAGCTGCAGGATTCAAATACAAGTGTAACTTATAAACACATGTTCATACTTTTATTCCACAATCAGAGAGAAAGAAAAAGAGAGAGAGTGCAGGACAGACAGACAGGTGACAGTCTCAGGTGTATACACTGCTACAAAACAGCACAAAAGAAGGAGGATTGTGTTATTACGAAACAAGAAGAGTTCCCAGCTGGTACAGTGGACACATGTGTGACTCCTGTGATTAAAGCATCTTTCTTTCAGCTTAACGAGTGAACCGTCAGCTCGTTCAAACACACGTTAAAGTCCGTTTGGCTCGACACCACCGAACACAGGCAGCAATATAACATAGTTAACATTAACAGTGCAGTGAATTCTGCTTGTGCCGTGATATTGAGGACTGCAAACCGAGCAGCATCACTGACTTTCAGCTTGTTGTGTTTGTGGATATATGACTGACTTTAATTATCCATAAAATCATCACATTCTCTGTAAGATTAAGGTCAACTATATATATAATTTGAAGTAGAGGCTTTAAAATCAAGTTAACGCTGAAAGTACAAACATCACTAATGTCACGTAACTTTGCCGACATGTGACCAACAGTAATGTTTTAATGTTCTTCATTAAACATTCACACATAAATAAGTGACATCATATTCAGTACTTACTTTTGACAGTTCACTCTTCGGCTGCTCCCTTCTGCTGGATTTTGCGGCAAAATTATCCACACCCACCGCCGCGCTATGGATTGTGGGATATTTTGGACCACGAAGCGTGCACCGGACCAGCTTGATATTTGGGGAAATCGACGATGCATTTGGAGTAGCATTTGAAGTACACTTCGAATTAGGACAGCCGTCGTCGTGTGGCAGTGACGTAATCGCACTCAAAATGCGTACTTCAAGCGTGCGGTCTCTTAATTGGGACACAGCCTACAAAACTATCAGAAGCTTCTTAAGCTCAGAATGGAATCGTCAGGAATTTTCTTATTAATTAACAATAAACTTAAAATTTGATGAAAGTGATAAAAAATAGACAACTCCCTCTCTCTCTTTATTCTGACATTTAACTAATTCAAAAGATATTTCAATATTTATTTATCTAAAACAAAACATGTTTACTCTAAATTGATGTTTAACAGTAAAAAAAAAAGTTTTTATGTTTTTTCCCTAAAGTGTATGTAAATATCTGGTTTCAACTGTGAATATACTGCTGTGTATTCCTCTTGTTTTGCATAGAAATATACTGAACAACATACAAAGCATAATATATAAAATAACATCTACCTGAGTTTTTTCTTTGAAAGAAGCTCCTTATGACTATTCTTGTATATCAGTAGATTACTGAATGTACTGATATAAAGAGTGCTTTGTTTAGTGGAGGATAACAACTGAAAATATGAAATAAACACATATGTAAGCTAAAACTCTCTAAAAACAGCATTGTTGTTCGGCTTTTCGTTTCGCCATTTGTTGATTCACTCGAAGAGCAAGTAACTTAATATGGGTCAAGTGATCAGTTTGATATCAATCCTTTGTGATACAACGTTATATTTACATTATTTGTACAGTATGAATGATTTGCTTTGGTACCTGGTCAAACTTAAGCTCTCCTCTGTCTGCAGCAAACTCGCAGGCAGCAGTTTCTCCCCCCTCGCTCACATGCAAGTGCTGCGCTCAGTCGCCTGGTGCCTGAGCTCGGATCATACCAAAATTAGGGGAATTTACGACTGTGCGCTATGTGCTTCGAATATTGTGTGTAGTTTTTTTTTATACAGTTGTCAGTCAGGCATCTAACTATGAAACAAATTACACTCCAAAAGACCCCGGCTTCTGAAAAAATGACCCGGGCTTAAGCCCAGTAAGCCACCCCCACCCCCGCTCCGCCGATGGTTGACTCCAAATCTCCCAAACTCAATCTGAGAAAGCAAACTTTTTACACCAGTAGTGTGTTTGTGTGGTTATCTCTCTTGCCTCTTTCTTTGCAGGATATTAATTATAGTTAAGAGAAACTTAAAAGAGGAGAGAGCAAACACGGTTGAACCATTTGAGGCAGTGTGCTTGCTGCGCGTGGATGCAAGAAGAGTGACGCTCGTCATCGTGATACTCCCGCTGGTGTGCAAAAAGTGTGTTTTTCCAACATATGCACACCGGACTTGGCGGTAGTTCGACTGTTACTTTTTTTTTTTTTTTTTAGCTTTCTTTCAGAGTTTACTTGCCTTCACCGTCTCCTTTCAGTTTTCCCGAGAAGGGACCCGTCTTCAGTTTCCAGTTAGTTTGAAAGACTGAGATAAAGTTTTTTTACTTGTTGTTTACATTAACCTTGGCTTCCAACTCATTCTTTCAACCCCCGGTTATTTTCTACGTTGCTAATTATATGATGCCTCCTCTGCCCCTAGACCCTCTAGGTCATAACTGTGTGCTATTTCATAAAATCAAGCTTTTAATTAGTAATTGCCCATATAAAGCCACATATATATCAATAGACTGATTCTTATATAGCTTATATGGTACTTTCTAACATTTACACACATTCATACTCCAGTGGAGCATTGGAAAGCTACTTGGGGTTAACATCTTGCCCAAGGATATTTGGCATACATACTCGAGCAGCCATGGATCGAATCACCAACCTTCTGATTAGTAGATGACCTGCACTACCTCCTGAGTTACAACCACCCCAAGCCACACAAGACACAACACATCGGTCAACCAATAAAGTGTCGCTAGAGCTCTGTGGCCAAAACAGCAGTCTTCAATAAAATCAATAAAATAAATTCAATAAAAAAAATCAAATGTGGGGAATCGGGTTAGGACTGTGAATATGAGCATTGTCAGTTTTTTTTTCAACATTGATTACAGTGTGGTGTATGGTAAATTTGTCTCCCAGGACGTTACACAAGCAGAGTTCTACTATAATGTCCTGAGACATCTGTGGAAGGTCCAACCTAATCTTTCCAATCTCTACCAATCTAATCATCCCTCATTACCTGCCCTTCTCAGCAGATTTGGCTCCCCATGAATTTGTCTTCTTCTCAAAGATGAAATTCAAGTTTGATAGTAACCAATTTTGAATGCGGTCTCCCATGAATTTCAAGTGCAAGTAAGAAGGGAGAATAGAAAGGCAGAAAGACAACAGGAAACTCTTGAGAGGTAGGCATGGTTTATACCGTGAAAGGGAGATCAGCCAAATTTTAATCGATAACGGTTGTTGCTTTTTATTTTAATAGTTAACAAAGGCAATTTAATCTAATGTAGGTATTATGTGAATGTTGTGGTTTTGTAAAAATTAGAGCAGTTTATTTCTAAAATAAATAAATAACTTCTTTATGTTGATACAGACATTTGTCACTAACACTGACACTTCTGTTTTCTCTGCTGGGTCTTGAAGTTCAAATATTGACCGGAAAAGGTATTAGAATTCCGCTTTTCTAAGTTGACTGTTGACTGACTGATGGCATTATTTTATTAATGATTTTTCACTGAACTTTGCATTGTGCTGACACGAGAGATGGGGAAGCTAAGCTTTGAATTAAGCCCCAAATCCCTGCCTGGCAGTCTGCTCATCACCATTACTTATTCACCAGAAATAAAAACGGGGCTTCCAGTGTGGTAGCGGCTCTTTACATACACTATATCCTCCAAGTCCTACCTACCTGTTATAATCCTGCATAATGGAAAAGTGGAATGTCACCTTGTGTGAGAGGCAGCTGATATCTCTCAGCGAGTGGAAAAAAAAGTCATTTAGCACAAGTGCAGATCACATTTAATTAGATGAGAGGATTTAAATTGCCATGCATCAAACACTGCCGCTGACCAAAACGGAAAGAACTTGGGCCACGGGCCAGATTCCATGAGCTCTTCCATAACCCATCAAAATCCCCTGAGCTACAGGGGGTCAATAAGTCAGAACACAGCCGCCTTAATTAACAATGACCATAGCTAGGAGGTGTCCAGAATTTCAATACTGCTACCAGCATTCCAGTGAAATATGGAGGAAATTTACAAATGAGCAACATTGTTTAGTTCAGTGCAAGATTCAGCTACAAAGGTCTGTGCAGAAATTTGCCATTAAGAATCCTCCCGGACAACAAAAAAAATCTTCTTTCTCATTGCACATATGAGATTGATATCTCCATAAGGCACCTCAGATAAAATGCGTTTGATGCTCCGAGTTCACTAATGATTCCAGCCCAGGTATGGTGGGGTAATTTTTTTATACATGTTAACCTGTCAGTGTGGGTGAATGTTTTCACCATTTAGCTGCCACCTATTGTTGAGGAGTGATTTCACTTTCATTATGCTTCACAAAGACATCAATAATGGCCACACAGCTGTCAGGGTCCATTAAGACCCATCTACATAAGGATGGGAGCAAATATTCATCGGCATATCAGTTTTCCTGGAGCAGCTTGGTGAGATAGATTGGAATGACACTAGGATGAACTCCCTTTCGAATCCATTGTGGGACTGGGAACTGCAACAGTGGCTCAAGGTAAAATATCGCCCACACGTATATGCGCTTGAATATCATACATGTCTAGAAAAACACACACACACACACACACACACACACACACACACACACACAGAGAGAGAGAGAGAAACTTATCTTTACAATGAAACAAAGTAGAAAAAAATATGGCTAGCTGATACCTTGGCTATTCAGGGTCTGAGCACTGACAGTTGGAAAGGAATCTGCACTGCTCATCTCGGTTGTGGGCAAAAGACCTGCAACTGACAAATAAAGGCTATCTCATCTCTAATTATTATTTACAAAAATTTGTTGCTTATCTGAAGGAGGTGATTTTAGTGCCATTTTTGCAGTTTCTATGGGTTGTAATTTTTCAATCTACTCCTACGGTTTTAATGGCATCAGTACTTTGTGTTTATACTTTAAAGCGATGAAACTTGGCACGCACCTTTCATGCCATGGGTCTGGCAAACTGTCTTCATAGGTACCACCTCCAAAATGTCATCTAAGTGTCTGAATTTCATACCCTCATCTCCCAAGACATGAGAAAAAGTTTCTTGGACCCATGCCGTAAACTGATTTTATCATCACCTTGGTGATTTATTTATTTGTAGAAGGGTGTATGTATCCCTGGCAGCACACTGAATTTTGATCATTTGTCACAGCACACAAAATTTTTACATGCCAAAAGTTTTAATAGTTTATTATATATATCACTGAGTTTCACTCCACTACAAAGACATTTTTGTATTTTATAGCTTCTGTCACACAGGCAAAGTTAAAATATAAATGTGACCAAGTAAAGTCTTCATCTTTGATTATTTCATATATTTCTCCAGTATCTCCAAATGACATTCACGGGCAGACATACATCCAGAATTCTGCATGGCACCATGTCCTACTATCACAAATTTGCCACTACACAGTACCACAACAGAGTACACACAAGGTGTCCTTTGGCATTGGTGTTCTGATGCACTGGCTATAGACTAGTCTGACAGCCAATCTATTGTATATGGACACTTGGCAAGGATCTCTTGATCTGACATTTAAAGCACTGGTACCCTTAAGCAATATGTTACAACATGCAGGGTTAACATTATAAACTGGTGTTATTTGCCAGTCCATAATGACTTCATAAACCTAACCAAGTGATTTGCAGTGGCGAAACCCAGTAGAGCTGCAAGGGAAAGCAAAAGTAAGTAGAAATAGTAAAACACAAAGATGCTATGTGTGGATTAAAGTCTGCTGTCTTACATCAAAGCATCCCAATTGTTTTTAGAGAACCTTAACTATTGTTTTAAACTGCACTGTCGGTTCTCACCATCCATTGGCACCAAGCTGGCTAATTCAGAATTTATGTTAGCTAATCAAACTACAAAAACCAACACTAACATAAATATTTTTAAAAATGCATTGTGGGAAATCTGAATAAAAAAAGTTTAACAAAGTTGGACAAACATGAGCAAGCGACAAAAACAAACTCATGCTAAGATGTTTCAAGAATCAATCCTTCTTCATTAGGGCTGCATTGCTTTGTACAGTAACAAGCAACAAGTACTTACCTCATTGTTCTCCATTCACATCTGTAATATACAGGGCAAAATGAGCAAACTGAGTTAGCATACACTGACATTATTGCATTGATAGTGTGATAGCCCCCAGCAGTATCTGCACAATGAGGACAATCTTCTTGATGATCTAATAATTACTGCATATTACTTTGCACAGGCTTCATTTAAGCCAAACATAAATCTACACGCATTGTTGGTGGTGTTATATCAAAAGGCTGATTCCTTTACTTGTCTGAACTCATCAAATAAATATACACGAAAGAAACAAAGAAAAAACAAAATAATGTGCTGCTCCAGTACTGGTTCAAATCCCAGATGGAGCGGAATCATAACAGTGACCGAGCATCCCAGCCCACATCCAGGTGTCCCTGGAAGCACTGGTATTGACCATCACAACAGTGCTGTGGCGAGAACAAGCTTCCCTGTGGGGCCCAGATGAGTAAGGAGCTGTCAAGCTTGGTTCCCCTAAGTGTTAATAGACCCCCTGCCTGCAACTATCTCCAGGTCTGCATCTACCCTTGAGCTGAGTTCTCCAAAGCTTTTCCTGTACCCAATTTCTATAGTCACCTTCTTTTTCTATCTCACAGACGAAGCAATGAACAAAATCTAGCAAAAATTGGTTAAGATTAAAACTGTTACTTGTAAATCTGTAACATGATCAACTTTGATTAACACTCATTTGCACAAAATGGAAAATTAGCACCAGGATCCAGTCTAACATCATAAAGCTGTCATGAAATCAAACACATTTTGTTGATTAGACCTTTATGTTATTTTACAAGTCTTCCATTCACACACTTGGATAAAGCGTTCAGCCCATGTGCACAAAGGCTTTACAAGAAAAGTTTTTTGGATTTATTTCAGTGGTACTGCTGTGAGTTTTATATTACTTTTTACTGTCCAGTCTCCTATTGTAGTGGGACTAAGTTACAAATGCAGTATCTGCTATAATTTTCACATCCAAAGCTTTTAACTGACAAAGCAATATGTAGCTTTTGTTGTAGCATTTCTAGTATGTGTTATAGTAAATGTCACTGTCTGGTAAGCTCTGAGTACAATCATTCAGTTCATAAAGTCAACATAAAAACTGCCTTTTTTTGACAATATCTTCTTTTTTCTTTTCTTTTCTTTTCTTTTCTTTTCTTTTCTTTTCTTTTGGTAGAGCAGTTTTAAAATGTAGTGGGTGGAATAGAACAAAAGGTGCAGCCACAGAAAGCTTTGAGATGAAGACCAAAGTAACCAATTCCTATTACTGTGGAATTTTTTAATGTTGACTTTTTTCCCCCCTTCTTAGGAGAAAACTAGGTCACCAGTGCATTGTATCCACCTGTTACCAGCATGTGTCTCCTTTGCAGAGAACAGATATAAATCAGCATTGTTGAGACCAAAGCATCCCTCATGTGCATTTTGTCTCGCTGTGCATTTGGCGAGAAAGCTGGTATTATAGAAAAATCCATGCTTGTGCTTGTGCGCTTTTAAGATATGGATGATTTGAATTAAAAAACGCAAACACATGTAATAGTTCTTTATTTCTTATATATTTCACTGTATATAATATAGAAGCAATTTTAATGAACTAATTATTTTAGAGTTTACTTTTCTCTGTTACTCTATTTAAAAATAATCCATAGCATGGATGATGTCTATGTAAAGGTAAGTCTTTTTAGAAATTTAGAAAAAAAAAACGTCCTTCTTATCCTCAAACATCCCTTATCCCCATGTTTTACTTCTGCCATACCTTCATTAAAATGATCTAATTTACCCTTCCTCTAACTTAAATCCACATTTAAAACAAGGGATTGTTGCTTTAATTGGGAGAGCACTGATTGCAGTGGCAAATCAACACTGTGCAGATCTTACAGTTCCACTGCTTGTCATCAGCATTCATAACAATCTGCTCAAGTAGACCAAGAGGTGTCAAGTTTGACAAAACTGTGTGGAAAATTACTGACCAGAAGGGCAAGTAGGCCTGAAAAACAAATGGACATCAATGAGGCTTTAGTTTTTACTGTCATTGGAGCTTAAGTGGATGTCTCATTAGCCTTCTTTCTGGAAACCTGTAAATTCAGCATTAAACACACTGGTCTGCAAACTAATGTCAAAAATCGTATTTTTTTTCCCACTTTAGCACACAGTGTGAGTTTATACATGACATCTCAGTGAATAGATAAAAGCTGTCTGGTCCAATTTGGGTGTTGATGTCCATATAATACATAGCAGCCATTCTGTGTTCAGTCATAACCTCCTCTCAACTGAGGCAGCTAACACCATTCAGACAGTGTGAGATGCAAATGTATCTCCACGCGATGTGCCATTAATCATAGCATTAGCTCATTACTCCCAAAAAATGTAATCATTGTTACATTTGTCTTTCAGCTTAACTATTGTTCATGTCATTGTGATCATAGATTTTTGAACCCCAGAGTTTTTTTTCTTTCCAAGGCAGAGAAATGCCAATACAAATGTTCAACAAAACATATTTTTGCTTTTTGAGTTGTGATAGCTAGATAGATAAATAGCTGGACAGATAAATAGATACCTAAGCCAAGGTCCCACTTGTATGTCTAAGACTTCATCAACTCATGTTGCCAGAGTTTCACGTTGAATGCCAGCAGAACTCTGCCTCAGTTAATAGACAAGGGCTAAAACACAAGCGACAATAGGAAATGTAAAGAGTTAAAGGTTTCTATGAAAACAGAAAAAAGCTTTAATAACTCTTCACATCAGAGGATGAAGATTTAGAAAGACTTTGTGGATTTCTATCTCAACTATGCACCTTGAGAAAATAGCGGCCATTTAAATTCCTGTCAATCACAAAGAAACCTTCAAACCCGTTGAATGTAAAGTTAATCATTTTTTTCATCTGAGTAATTATATTTTTCTGAAAGTTCTGTATGTACTGCAAACATAATGCCCTACTAAGGCCTTGGCCATCGGCTTTCTCTGTAGTTTCTGAATTGTGTTATTGGAAAAACAAACTTTGTCATGATACAAGTAACTGGATAATTCTTTTAAAACAGTGCCTGGTAACATATACTTAGATTTCTATACGTTAAATTCATGACCCATACATGTGCTCTGTCAAAAATGAATAAAAGAGGAAAAAAAAACCTTTCTTATCAGGCTGCTGTTATTTTACAAACATATGTTAAAGTACCTGGCACCTTCTTGCTTTTTGAGAGTTGTGAAAGAAAGAAAGAAAGACAGACAGATAGATAGATAGATAGATAGATAGATAGATAGATAGATAGATAGATAGATAGATAGATAGATAGATAGATAGATAGATAGATAGATAGATAGATTATCCAAGGTCCCACTTGTATGTCTAAGACTCCATTAACTCTTACAAACATGTTGTAAGAGTTTCATGGTGAATACCAGCAGAACTCTGCCTCATTCAGATGGACAAGGGCAAAAACACAAGCGACAATAGGAAATGTAAAGGGTAAAAGGTTTCCATGACAACGGAAAAAAGGGCTTTGATAACTCTTGGCATCAGATGATGAAGATTTAGAAAGACTTTGTGGATTTCTATCTCAGCTCTGCACCTTGAGAAAAGAGCGGCTATTTAAATTCCTGTCATCCACAAAGAAACCTTCAAACCTGTTGAATATAAAGTTAAACATTTTTTCTCATCTGAATAATTATATTTTACTGAAAGTTCTGTATGTACTGCAAACATAATGCCCTACTAAGGCCTTGGCCATTGGCTTTCTCTGTAGTCTCTGAATTGCGTTACTAGAAAAATATAACCTTTGTCCTGTTGCAAGTAACTTGATATTGGTAACATTTACTTAGATTTGTGTCCTGTCAAAAATGAATAAAAGAAAAAAACCAAAAACACTTCCTTATCAGACTGCTGTTATTTTACAAACATACCTCTTTGCTAACTGTTGTTATCTAAAGTCACGTCAGTTGTATGGTTTATTTCTTGAGAACACATGGTATGCCTTGCTGAAATGTAAAAGTGCCTGCCACATTTTAGAGCCAGCCTGTCAGAGTACATTATTACAAGCCTTATTGATTCCATGATTTTCATTTAATCTGCCTCCGAGATGCATTAATGCTCACTCTTTATGATCTCATATTGTTTTATTGAACATGCATTGTGCTTCTGTGGTAGTGCTTGCTTTTATGGCACTGCAGTAAATTCCACTCTTTTAAGATGGAATCTGAAATTACTTTGAAAAGTTGGTGCTGAATTGCACAAAAGGAATATGCTAAAATAAATATGTGGTGTAGTGAGAAGTGGTTAAATAACAGGTTCACAGAATGTAATTGTTAACTACGGCAGAGTGGAATTTATTTAACTGAAATCTGCAACAGCAGAAAAGCAGCTGAATTGAATTTAAGAACATGCTTTTACCACGACTACAATGACATGGACAAAACACACTGGTTGTCTTTCTCTGCCTAGAAACATCCTCTAGCAAGCACACGTGGAATATGAAGGTTGCCATGGTGTGGCTCAGGATTGAAAATGCCCGCTGAGGACTGACGACAGTTTAGCTAACATCATAAATGAATGCATTCCAAATGTGGAAGATAACAAGACTATAAATAGAAATCAGTTAATAGATGAGAGACCACTCTTAACAGCTGTGTGTGTGTGTGTGTGTGTGTGTGTGTGTTTATTAGGTGCACTTAATTATGAGTAACATGTACAGACTGTAAATAAAAGATAGATTTCTATGTTTTCCCCCCCCCCTTTCTTTGGAGCCTGAAGTGACAGCAGTATGCTTAGCTTTCAGCTAATGCCAGCTTGGTTGGTTTGCAAAGTACATCCATACAACATAAAGTTGATTGCACACACATAGATGCCTTCTAATTTGTTTAACAACAATGTGGATCTCACAGTTAGTTTCCCAAAACTGCCATACAAGATTCCAAAAGATAGCACAACCATAGTGATGACGCCGAGCAGATAGCGACTGCATGGCCAAAATAGCCTGTGTCAGCATCCACCTGCTAGTTAGAGCAGCCACATCTCTAATAATGCATAACTTTGAGACTTAATAGAGTTTAAATGAGTCTCCCCAGAATAAATAAATAAATAATTCGCTTCTGCTTTAGGCATTTTACCATGGAAATTTGAGGGGATTGACTCTGAACTGCAGTTTTGGCATTTCTGTTGGTTTCATTTTAGAGGTTTATAGGTAGTTTAGACAACTTACTATTAGGATGGAAAGAAAACATTGAAAACAGAAAGATGCAGGACAGTGACTCCGTTTTAATTTAACTGTCAGAAAATATGTATTTGACCAGAATATTAACTTTAACACAAATCTCTTTGTCTTCTTTTATTATAATTATTATATTTCATTTTATTTATTTAGCATCTCTGGTTTGTTTTCTCTCGATTATTCTTCGAGAGACACATTATGAAAGAATCATAAATCCCAGTGAATGAATTACTTATTAAATCAAAGTTAAACAATAATATTGAACACTAATTTACTACTGCTGTCTATTGTTCAGTCCACCCATGTACTGTGCATTAAAAATACATGTTGATGTATGCAGACAAACACGCTTACATTTAGAATTAGCAAATTTTATATTAAAAGTGTAATCATTATTACATGAGGGTATTACGTGTTGTTACGCATGCTGATTTAACTGGGAACTTAACTACATTTAACTGAATCTGAGTGTTTGCTTTGAAATCTAAAAGCAGGTTGCTCTTGAAAATTGAATATCTAAATTGGAATCAAAATCAGGCTTACATACAGACTGAGAAAAATCCTACTATTCTATAACAAATAGTTATGTGACTAATGCAGAGGGTCAAAACACATCCATGTCAAAGGCTTTCTTTGAAGGATAGCACATACTAATAATATAAAAACAGGACCACAGAAACATCCTCTCTGGTTTCCACAAGAATTGCCATGGAAACCAATAAAGCATGGCTTAACTGTGT
Organism: Neolamprologus brichardi; assembly: GCF_056152115.1. Classification (NCBI taxonomy): domain Eukaryota; kingdom Metazoa; phylum Chordata; class Actinopteri; order Cichliformes; family Cichlidae; genus Neolamprologus; species Neolamprologus brichardi. The sequence continues at coordinate 28,632,379 of NC_142105.1, forward strand.
TTTATGGGAATTATCGGCTCAACCGGAGCACATCTTTGACCAAATTGCTTGGCCCAAACTACACATTATTTAACAGTGTGTTAACCACCAATTATGAGTCAGCAAAATTCAAGTTGTATTAACGTCTTTTTCACTCTGCCCGTGGTGAAAGGTGTTGCTTTATTTGACTGAACATGTAGATGGGTGACATGCTTTGGTTCATTCAGGCAAAGAGGCGAACAGCTGGATTTGAGAGAATAAAACTAGGACTCATGTAATCTAAAGCATCTTGGGGTATAGGTACAATAAACCTACTCTAACACCACTCTGCAGCTCTGGTTATTATCGCTGTGCTATACCAGATTTTTCAGCTGACCTTGAAACCTTCGTGTTAATGCAAATCTAAGTAATATAGATATGTTTCCATATCAGAGCATCTAAGAAAAATGATTTTTTTCCCAAGCATAAAGTCTTCCATATCTTAAACACAGAAGTCTGGAACAACTGCTCAGGTGATGCCATCTACATCTGTTTTGTGGAGACCTCCTGTTGATATTTAGCAAGACATATTCATTGCAACTATTTGTCATGATCAGGAGCTCTAGCCCAAGGGCTGCATATGGGCGAATTCTTCACATTGAAAAGAATCATATGGACGTATAAATCAAAAAGTGCATTCTCAAGTGATAAAGAGGAAGATAAATAGGCTCAATCCAATAATGCCTCTGGAAGGAGCAGTGAGCTTGAGGCATTCAAAAGCAGCCCACCCTCTTCAATAAGCCATGAGCAGATGAATGGACTGTTCTCCCATTCCGGGCTGATTGGTGCTGACAAACTATAGATCACCTGTGAGGGAGCAGCACCCTATTTCACCAGGAGTTGTCTCACTCTATTCCTCAGCCACAAGAATCACTCTACCAAAGACAAAACTGCAACTTGGGCCTTTTGTGTGACTTCGTGATTTTCACCCTCACACACAGTTTAGTTCTAATGGAAGCTACTTTTTTGTGGATACAGCATGGGTGATGCCAGGGTCGGGCTTACAGGGCTTAAATCCTGAGTGTTTTCAGCAAAGCTCTAAATCTTTTACTGTCAGTCTCTTGCTGCATTTTCTATTCTAAACCCAGTCATAGCTGCATGGGAATCAATGAGTTTTAAGTGGGATGGTCTGAGTGAAGCACTGATAAAATGGAAGAAGAAGCCTCTTCCCCGTGTAGTGTGCGTTTGCATGTGTAGGGGATAGTATCAGTGGGCAACTTTTGTGTCTTGATAATCAGATCGTGTTTATATAGGAATATTAAGTGACCTCTAACTCATTTGCTACTTCCTTATTCACAAGTTTCATTTGAAGTGAAGCCACATGACCCCATCTCATTTTATGTTCTTTAATCAGAGGATGGATAATCTTTCACCCAAACAAGTAATTCGTTTACAGTTACAGTTGTCTTTCATAATTGCATTTGGGGGGATTGTGTCCTTATATTTGCACTTATCTGGACACATTTAGATTTTCTTGACGCTTCTATTTTGTTATGGATCCTAACTGGGGAGAAAATTCCAACTTTGCTGAGAACTTTATCATTGGTTACGGCTCATGTCTGATGTTGCGCTTTGTCTAGGTGACAAAAAACACCACATTCAGAAAGTGTTGCCAAATTATGCTGACATGTAGTTTATATGGATTCCAGAAATATCATGCAGTTGAGAACATTTGACAAATGATGTAATGGACCTACGCCTACAGTGGCTTTTACTTTGAAAAACATCTCATTAGAGGCAGAGAAAAGTGTATATTCCTGGGTATAACAAAGAGCAGTTGGGTTATTTGTTATTGGAGAATTATGGTGTATGTGTGTGTGTGTGAGGAAAATAACTTGTGAACTACAGGCAATGCAAAACTTATCAATTGAATAAATTGCATGATTTATATCCTGTTAATATATCCTTCAAACCCATCTTTAATACATATTTTATTGCCTGGGGCAAAACTCTGTTTCTTTGATCTTCTGCAAGTCAGTGCATAAAGGATCATAAGGAATTGTGCCATTAGGATTAGGAGAACAGCTTCTTTTATCAATTACATCAAAGTTTCAGCTGGTGCCCATTAAATACACACGCAGTCATACAAACACACATCCACGCCATTTCATTCTCTGGACATCTAAAAGATTGTTGGTAAAAATAAGGAGCACATTTTTGTACTCGACTTGTCTCAGTGTCTGCATAGTAATCAGTTTGTAAATTTGGGTTGAATCACAAGTCAATCCTCAAAGCATCATGCTTGTTAGACCCATGGGCTTGAGGCTAGAAACTTGGAAGACAGCCAGGGGCATTTAAAAAACAGTCTTCTTTCCAGAGAAGGGATGAAAGCTTACTTTTAACTCCTGCTATGCTACCACTGTTGAAAGTGCAATTCTGACACTGTTATTATGTTCTGTGCAAACATGCTGAAATGTACACCAGCTGACACTAATGACAATAACCAGCAGGAGATATTTTGCTATTACCACATACTACAGAGAATATCTTATTTGTAAGGGGAAAAAATGCAGCTTTTACAATGTACAAAATTTAACAAAAAAACAAACAGTTTATGCTCAAGATGGAAAATATTTGCTGTATTTTTTGCATCAATTACTTTAAAAAGTTGTAATACCGCTGAGCACTAGAAGGTAAAAAGCACAACCTCTACAATGCCCTTGTGAGACAGTAAATTTTATGATGGAGCCCCCTGTGTTGGGCATTCACTAAATAAAATCCCTCGTGACTTGTTATATGGCAGCTAAGCGGAGATGGATCACCCGCTCAAAGCAGATGTTGTCACCACACACAGGGTCCTTTGAAAACAATGTGATCCTTCAGAACTAACTAAGTGCACACAGACACAAACAGATATCAAAGTCACACTAACACACACTAATGTTAATATATTACAAAAAACTTGCTTGCTCCATTATAGCAGAAAAGACATAACATTGCAAAAAGCTTTCAATAAAATCACTGTACCTTGTGGTGTTTATTTTAGTGTGACAGCTAAGGTCATGCCAGGTTACAGACAGTAATTTCCTATTGAGTAAATATATATTGAACACTGATTTTATATTCTGAGGTCTTATTGTCATTGTTTAAGTCTGGAGCAAAAGATGGAGGGCTCACATGAAAACATCCAGACAAGCATCCAGGTGCTGTTAGAAGAAATAATGTATCTATAGTCGCCACATCACAATTAATCCTTATTTTGATGGTATCATATTTTTGTTTTTGTTTGTTTGTTTAAAGAAAAATCTCAAACTAACAGTATGCAATTTTAAAAATCATTAAATTTTTCATATTTGATATTTCATCTGCTTAAATATGATTAATTAAAGACATTTTGGTGCTGAATACTTCCCTCAGGTCCTAATTTCACCTTCACATTTGAATTTACAGCTTTTCCCACTGAAATAAATAAGATATATTCTCTTTATCCCACTGCAGTGCATTAAAGAAAATTCAAAGATTTTTACTGCAGCTATTATGAAAAAATATATAAATAAATAAATAAGTGCCTTGAGGCAACTGCCATTGTGATTTGGTGCTATATAAATAAAACTGAAATAAATTTAAATAAATATATATATATTTTAAAATTGTGTCTGTTTGTTTGCCCGTGAACCCCTCCTACATGAGCCGAGCAACCAATGGTGCTACACAGGTACATCTTAGACTGCTGAAGGTTCTTTTCTATATCACATATTATGATGACATCATGTTGCCCAGCAACCACTATTAACTAGCTAAAATGACTCATCTGTAGTATTTGCTGTATGTACCTGGAACACGTTGTCGTTTCTATATCAGTAGGATTTGAGCCATGTTTGATATCTCCAAATTTTAATATCAGATAATATGTAACAATAATACATTACATCATTTGAGAGATTAATTATGAAGTTAATTTGACTGTGTTTATGTGGCCCCAACTGACAGTGTGCTCAGTGAATACCTCAGGCAGCAGAAACCCAAGAAAGAGGAGGGAGACAAGGAACCATCATGGAAGGACAGGCCCCTGCACGGTATGTACCACCGGCAGATAGAGGAGGTGGCTCATATCCAGAAATCCTACCAGTGGCTGGACAAAGCTGGACTGAAAGATAGCACAGAGGCACTAATCATGGCAGCACAAGAACAAGCTCTGAGTACAAGATCCATAGAGGCTGGGGTCTATCACACCAGGCAAGACCCCAGGTGCAGGCTGTGTAAAGATGCCCCAGAGACAATCCAGCATATAACAGCAGGGTGCAAGATGCTAGCAGGCAAGGCATACATGGAACGCCATAACCAAGTGGCCGGCATAGTGTACAGGAACATCTGTGCCGAGTATAACCTGGAAGTCCTGAGGTCAAAATGGGAAATGCCCCCAAGGGTGGTGGAGAATGACCGAGCTAAGATCCTGTGGGACATCCAGATACAGACGGACAAAATGGTGGTGGCTAACCAACCGGACATAGTGGTGGTAGACAAACAGAAGAAGACGACCGTAGTGATCGATGTAGCGGTTCCGAATGACAGCAATATCAGGAAGAAGGAACACGAGAAGCTCGAGAAATACCAAGGGCTCAGAGAAGAGCTCGACAGGATGTGGAGGGTGAAGGTAACGGTGGTCCCCGTGGTAATTGGAGCACTAGGTGCGGTGACTCCCAAGCTAGGCGAGTGGCTTCAGCAGATCCCGGGAATAACATCGGAGATCTCTGTCCAGAAGAGCGCAGTCCTGGGAACAGTTAAGATACTGCGCAGGACCCTCAAGCTTCCAGGCCTCTGGTAGAGGACCCGAGCTTGAAGGATAAACCGCCCGCAGGGGCGTGCTGGGTGGTTATATACATATTTCTTTCCCACCAGGTGTTAAGTGTCAGTTACTTATATGTACAGGACAACCATAACACATTTAGATATGCAGTCATAATGAAAGTTAAGTTGTGAAATGCTGTTTTACTAGATTAGATTAAAAAGTATTACGTAACAGTTCTTTGTTATATACTTGATGGGGGTGGACAGTCTCTGGCTGATGAGTGTAGAAGTATAATTATTTTTTAAACAATGTAGTCTCTTTACCATACACAGATGTAAGTACATTTTGTGGTACGTAAACTAACAATGACTCCCATATTGATGTGTTTATTTATGTAAACAGCATCTACCACTCCCATGGTTCTTTTTAGTTTTCTCAGTGTGATTAAGTAAAGCAATTTGCCAACACTATGAACAGACCAAATAATAGAATAGCAAGGACATGTACTGTAATAATAATAATATAATAATAATTTAAGTAGCATTTTCAAAATCAAAAATGCAAAACTGAATATAAACTGGAAATAAAATGTTAAATTGAAACTCTAGCTGATTCTCTCCTTGACAGATGGGTCGCACTGTTATGCAGTTATTGTTTGAGGCATGGAAGATTTCCTGTATTTTTCTCTCTGGTAGGGAAGCTAAATCAGTCTGTCAGAGGTGCAGAGGTTGGTCGGCATTATTCATGACGGAAAACAGTTTGTTCGCTGACCTGATCTTTAACACAGCTTCAAAGAGGAAAATTTCACTTCCGTGTGACACCAGACCAGAGGTCTGTCTGACAAAGCAAAATTTCTACTTATCCAGATAACTTCAGGGTTAATCCAAGGTTTCTCAACTATGAAGGCCACTCACTTGTGACTGGAGTATACTGCCATTGTTACTGCCATGTTGCTAACCTAACCTTCTCTGGAACAGGTTCCAGATTAGAGCTCAACAGGTATGAGATCACCAATCGGTTCTCTGAACACCCCATGGACATCTATGGATATATTAGGAGAGTCTAAAGTTTTTTTAATGGAGTCAAATTTCTTTGTACTGTCTAAGCATCATACTTATTCTTTACTTTCTCTCACACCCTTAAACACCACCAAGGCTGCAGTTGAAATAATAAAAACTAAAACTGTCTTTTAAATATTTATTTCAATTAATATTTGATTATAATCCATCTGATTTTCTCATGTCTTAATGATAGAGTTGTGAATTTACACAGTTGACCTTTTACCAGCTTTCTTTCCTGGCTTCAAATAGGCTAGACTTCATCAGTATGTCCAGTCTTACCAAGGGACAAGGGGCATACAGCGCTTTTAATACTAAACTACAGTACAGTGCTTATCCTCTCACACACTCATGATGCTGCCTTGTCTGCAGCAGCTGTATTACTTTCTGTCTATATGATATGTTTAACCTATTCATATAGTATAGTTTAGTCTTTTTTGTTGGAAGACTAAGTCTTTTCTCAAACTGATCGTTTGTCCTGATGTTACGATAAGTGAATCCAAATAATGCAAAGATACCATGGGCATGTAGAGATTGTTTTAGAGTACAGAGCTCTGTTTTCCCAGCTTAGACCATATCCACTGGGATCACACTATGGTTAAAATACTCGGTTAAGAAATATTGATTCATTACATATGTTATGAAAGGGCATATTTAAACCAACCCTAACCAAGCCGTTTCGTAACCTAAACATAACCACTTGTTTGTTTGTGGTGCTTTTGAAATAACACACCACACACAATGATGCTCTAAAAACCAGATAAATCTAAGAGCTTCTTCCTACTGAAGAAGAAGCTCACAGGGGATCTTTTTTTATTCCTTGCTGATATCTGTTTTCATTTAGAAATTCAGATGCTTGCATGTTTTCTAAAGTCACCATTGTCATGGGAATAGAAATGGAGCACACTCATGCACAGAACTAAATGTCAACTGCCTCCCTTGGGTAACTGATTCATATGGTGTTTGAAGACTGGAATAGAAAGGTGTTTAATAGACCCACATTGGACCAAAGTTAAAGTTGGTGGTAGATGGCCTATTAAAATGTGTCACACTAACATTTGGCCAAAAGTGTTCTATTCTTATTCAATAAATTACAAAACAAAATAAAATAATTTAAATTTCAATGTAAAAATAAAACGAGTTCTAAGTGTCCCATGAGAAATATGAATAGAATAGGAAAAAAAAAAAATCAGGATTCCTATTTCCCTCACTTCTTAAATGTTTATGCTGAATAGATGTCTATTCAGGATGCAGATAGATGAATATACATGATGTAATCAATGTTAATCTTACAATCTTAGGGGAATGTCCTCAGCAGGAAGCACAGTGCTACAAACTCTGCGTCTCTTTTGTCTCATCTGTGAATGAGACACAGTTTGTATTATGTGTCATTGGTAAAGGGATTAGGAGACATGATTTATGCTTGAAAGACATTTATCTTTGAAAGCAAATGAGTTTCTTTTCTCAAAGGAACAATGGGGGCCTGCCCGACTCCTCCCTTAATCTTTGTGAACAAAAAGAGCTCACCAAACTGGAACTCAGAGTCCATGTAATTCAGACCCTGATTAAACCACTTCTTCTAATTTTACATTAGCCTTACTTTCTAGTCCCTCATTAAGACCGTTAATCACAGTTATACAAACCAATCAGTGGTCAAAACAATGACTCTGATAGATTTGTTTTTATTGGTTGCTTTAGATACAGACAGCCAAAAGCTAAAATCAGAGGTTTTCTTAGTCTTTGAAATAGAAGATTTGTAGAAGCAAATGTTCTTTTTTCTCTTTGTCCAGAGAGCCATTTGTAGACCATGAGCTAAAGGTGCCTTTCGTTTCTCTGAAATAGGCAGTTGCAAAAAACTGCCTACTGTTTACTACTGTCCCTTTTGAAAATGATTTGCTGGAATTGGTTTCTGACACAGCTCCAAGGTATTTTGTTGTTAACATCCCAGATTCAAAAGTGTTTGTTTTTCCCTTCTTCCTTCTCCATCACAGATCACCTGCTACACTCTGAGAGCACATGCTGTAACCCCCGTTTGAACTTTGGTCCGTTAATATAAGGCTGACAGGGCTGAATGAAATGTTTTCTTTGTACTGTACATTATGTTTTTTTACAGTCATCATGGGTGTAGCCCAAGGGAATATAAGAGTCAGAAAAGTCAATATGACTGGCATGACTTTCAACCTTGGTGGTGGGGCTTGGCAATGAAATGGGGGTTGGGGTTTTCTTGGCTGTTAACACATGGCGTGGTACTCAGCCAGGGAGATTAATGGTTCTGACTGCATCAGCCCAGTGACTGGGGATCAGAGGATGTAATTGGGTTGAGACCAAATATGGGCATTCTAGACAGCTGCTCATAGCAGGAGCCAATCACAGGATCTCATCTCTGCCACGCTTCCAGTTGTTCGCCAACTCAGGTAAAGATAAGAGATTCTCTTATGCTGTAGAGAAGCCGCCTTGAGACTGTGATTCTGATTACTCTCATGTTGAAGGAGATTCTTTCTAAAATTAACCATCTGTTATTTTAGAAATTTCTCGTCTGCTGTGAAATAGAATCACTGGGATTATTACCACTATAAAGAACTACTCTTTATAGTGGTAATAATATTTTAGAGGAAGTTTTATAATGTTTGCAGCATCAGTGTACAATATTTCCAGTACATGTATGTACTTTAAATATGACTATTCAGATTCTCAGTCACCCAGGTCCTGGTGGTCTCTGTCCGGTGGTGCTAGGTCATGATCGCCCCGAATTTGTGTCGTGGGTGGTGGGCATTAAAGAGTAAGTACTGGTCTGTCTGTGGGTTTCAGATAAACTTGAATCATGTGACAGCTTACATGGCTAATAGTGGGTCAGCAACTCTCAGGACCACCTCCAAGGGGGCAACCCTCATAAGGGGTTAAATACCTGGGACTCTCTGTTGGTTGTTTTAAAAGTGAAGAAACCCTGTGGATGAGAGATGAAACATCTTCACATACCAAAAAGAGCTTCTTTTCAAGCACTTGAATTTACTTTAAATAAGCTGCATTAATAGAAGCACCTATTTGTTGCTTATATGGAAAAATATGTAATATGTGTCCATGTAAATGCTTTTTATGTTATATATTTCCCGCTTTACAGGTATAATAGATACTCAGTAGGTACACAACATACTATTCTTGTGTTGAAACAATAGTAATTGCATTTTTGTGTTACTATACACTATATATAAACGACATATTAATCCTTACCTCAAAACTAGCCAACTTGAAATGAACTGGTCCCGCTCTTTTGACATTGTCATGCTCTCCTAATTTCAGCAAAGTTCCCACTCTGATCCCAGCTGTAGCAAGACAGAAATCATGTAAATTTATTGGTGACATTGAGATGGTTCTTTGCTATTCAAATGAGGGCTGCCTCATCAGACACTAAACTGTACCGCATATTGGCTTGTAGCGGTAACCTCCCCGCAAACAGCTGTGACCCCATGCAGGAAGTCAGACATCCCACTTCCTGTGGCAAGCTGTGCCACTGGCTCTCTTGGCTGAGGATGGCTTTCTAATTGGTGTCCTCTCACCCTTTTACTTTGAGATGCTCCTGCCTGACAGGTCCTGGCAGCAGGAGAAGACGTCCTTGGGGGGGGCCGGGAGATAGTGGTGGTGGGGGATCTGAGAAAATGCCAGAGCCCAACATTTTCGAAAATGTCCCTCAAAGTCTTTTCAGAAAGTAAACTGAGGGGGAGTTTTATTAGATATAAAGAACACAGAAGAAAAGAATCCATGTGAGCCTGTCAGGGGCCGCCTGCTATTGATGTAAGGCAGATACTTGAAGCAAACTGAACTTCATTTTATCACCCAATTGCCTGCTAGTTTAAGAGGTGGCAAGCAGTCGATCAAATTCTATCTTTGTATGAGAGGGTAGATTGGGTATGTAATGGGAATTTTTGATTGATAAAAATCATCTAGTTTGCAAGGTGAAGTACATGTAAAAAAAAAAAGACTAGTAATGAAGTGTGTTTATTTCTTTTGGTTGAAGTATTCAGTCACATGTTTTTTGAACCAAGCTACATTCAAACTTTGAAAAGATGGATGTACAAAGTGCACAGAAAACAGAATTTAAGATCTGATGTTGTCTGCAAAAGGGGAACCGCAGACAAGAAGTGGTAATGGAAAAAAGGTACAGCAATTAATTGAAACATACACAAACGGTAAAATGGTAAATGGCCTGCATTTGCGCTTTTCTAGTCCTTAAGGTCCCCAAAGCGCTTTACACTACATTCAGTCATTCACCCATTCACACACTACAAGCTACATTGTAGCCACAGCTGCCCTGGGGCGCACTGACAGAGGCGAAGCTGCCAGACACAGGCGCCACCGGGCCCACCACCAGTAGGCAAACATGGGGTTAGTATCTTGCCCAAGGATATTTGGCATGCAGCCAGGAGGCAGCCTGGGATCGAACTACCAATCTTCTGATTAGTGGCTGACCTGCTCTGCCACCTGAGCTATAGCCACCCATGTGTTAGTCCCCATAGGGAAATTGCTCCTCTGCATTTAACCCATTCACCCAGTGAAGCAGTGGGCAGCCACCAATGCAGCGTGGAGCAGTGTGTAGGGACGGTACCTTGCTCAGGGGTACCTCAGGGTAGCCGTTCAGTGGAGTCGAACCCCCGACCTTCCGATCCCTTCCGATCATGGGGCCACCACTCTACCTACTGAGCTATCCCCGCCCCGGAAATACAGCACATAAGCCAAAAGCAGAATTTCTAAAACTGCAACAAGCTTGAAAGTTAATATTTTGTATGACCACAATTATTCTTCAACACAGCTTGAACTCTCTTTGGCAAGCTTTCTTGTAATTTCTTGTAAATTCTCCAGGCTTCTTGAAGGACATTCCAAAATCTTTCTTTGGATGTTGGCAACTTTTGTTTTCCTCTCTCCCACATTGATGTTGGGATCTGGGCTCTAGGGAAGCCAGTCTATGTGTGGTTTTCTATGCAGGTGTGCTTTTACTGCAGTGTGTTTTGGATCACTGCCATGCCGAAAAATTAAGCTGGTGCCAATAAGACACTTTACAGATAGTATTGTGTGGTGGATTAAAATCTGGCAGTACTTTTCTGGATCCATGACAAGATCCTCAACACCACTGGCTGAAACCACAAACCATGACAGAAACTCAACAGTGTTTCAAAGATGGCAATTTCTTACAATACCATTGTAATTATTCTACCTTGGTGCCTTGGAAGAAAAATAGAAAGAAATAAGGGTACAAGTAATGTATAATAATCAGGGAGCCTGTTCTGGTAGAAGCACAATGAATAATTGTAATCTGTGATTATCTTTCTGAAAATAATAGTTAATTTACCATTAATTTTACACTTTGCAGACACACTATATGGACAAAAGTATTGGGCCACATCTGGTTCAGGAGTTTTAGGTCCCATTATGATAGATGTGTAAAATGAAGCACCTAGTGTCACAGATTAGTAGGCAGAGGACTCACTCGCAGGACTCTGAAGTTTAGAGAGAAGGTGAGGGTTTATTTGCAATGTGACACCAAGTGAGAATATATACATATATACAGTGGAACAGATAACACGGGGCTCCAGGGAGTAGGGCGGGGTCCGAAGGGAAGGTCCAAGACGGGGGTACACACACGCTCTTCTTCAACTTGATCCGTAACTCACTCCAAATGTCCACACCAAAAAGCTCACGCTCACTCACACACATCCACAGAAATCCAGACGGCAGGGAAGACGGGCAGGGAGTCTAGAAGGCCTGTACACAGAGAAAAAACAATGTCAGGAGGAAACTCTAGGAGATCAAAGGGAACACTTTCATGGGCTAGGCTACACTGACGCTAGGTAGTGTGACGATCCAGCGAGGAAGCAGCCTGTCTTGCCATCTTAAGTAGTCTGCCAGGATCAGTGTGAATGAGCCACAGGTGCGTGTTCAGGGCAGGTTCAGAGGCGGGGAATCAAGGTCCAGTTCCGCCCAGGTGGGAGAGGCTAAGACAAAAAATACACACACCACGACCTCTCCAGATCTTGAGAACCATGACACCTAGCCATATAGTAGGTCTTTACAAAGATTTGTGAAAGAATGTCTTGATCATACTGCATCGGAGCATGGTGTTGTATTAGGATCCCACAATTGCAACGACTCAATTTGTTAAATTTCTTCCCTCCTAGATATTTCATGATCAACTTTAAGTGATATTGATAGCAATAAAGGGGTCATGTTTAGGAACACAGAAACTCAGCCATAAAAGAGCAGACTCTGTAATGTTATAAAGTTGCATGGTGTGTAAAAATCACCAACAATCTGTAATTGGGTCCCAAACCTCTTCTAGCATTAGCACTGGCATTCAAATTGTTCACCAGGAGCTTTATAGCATGGTTTTAACGTCCGAACAGCTCCTATAGATGTAGTGTGTGGGTGATCCACTACCTTTGTCCATATAATGTGGCACTATAGATCACATTGTATATTGTTTGCGCATAACGAGAGTAGTCAAACTATTAGACGGCTGGTTGAATTCTAATTTTTCATTGCTGTTCTTGTTGCTGACAGGCCTGATGAGTAGTACAGCATGCACAACTATTTGAATGTAAACAAATTTAAGGGTGTCTCTTCTATATTTATGCAGAGCTAGACTTGGGAGTAGAAAAGTATATACTGCAAGACTTTATAATTTTGATGAAAATGTGTTTCGTTCTGCCACTTCAAATAAAAGCAGCGTGTACACTTGTCGTTGGAGAATCTTATTTATCCATCTTCAGATGAATTTAATCATTCATCCTAAAAAAAAATATTTGTTACCATTCCCATAGTAATGTCAGAAATATTAAGAACATAACTGAAAAATTATTAGTAATGCAGTTTTGTGATGAAGATAGAAAGATTGGTAATTTACAGTGCAATATCTGCAGTGCACTGTTGCACTTTAATTGGCAGTCTTATTTGCATTTAGCTGTAGAGATCACAGAGGAAACAAATACTACCCACATAAATATAAAAGGGTCACTTTCCTTCACGATTTTCTAGTTGCACTTTCGACTTCAGGTTCAGTTCTGAATCTTGCAGCCTCCGGCAATTCTTTGATGATTTCGTTATAGTGGGTGTCTGGTGAAGTAAGGAGAACCATCTGCAGCTAAATGTCAGTAAGATCAAGGGGTTGGTGGTGGATTTCCGACAGACCGAGAAGCTACTGACACATGTCATCATTCAGGGTGAAGAAGTGAAGATGCTGCAGACCAACGAGTACCTGTGTGTGTACACCACCATACGAGTCTGAGTCAACAAAAAAGAGACATTGTATGACTGAGGGCAGTGCAGTTTAAAAGAGAGCTACTGTATATGGAACAGACTACTCTTCATGTTTAATCCAGCGACTGAGCCCAGGGCACTTCCGTTCACGGCTGTAAAGACGGGCTGAGCGGTTTAAATAAAGACTGCATTGAAAGAAATAGAAGTTTTTACCTCCTACTTACACACAGCTGTCATGTGTGGTGCTTGGTGCTCATCAGGATCAACTTTGGATTCAGTGTCTTGCTCAAGGACACTTGAGCATGAGGATTGGGAGGAGCTGAACTGAATCACCAACAAACAGTCTACTACCTGAGCCACAGCCACCCACCTTTCCACCTCAGACAGCTCCTTCTTAATTCTTGATTTATTTCTGCTTTAACTACCTCTGCTCTTTCTTCTCTTATTGCATATTTAGCCAGACTCAGATTCAGAGAAGTTATACATACCTACCCAGAGTCAGTTCTGTTTTGCTTTTTTTGTGTACCTGATGTTTAAATTATCTGCTTTGCTCTATTTGTATTTTATTATTATTTTTTTTTATCAATATTCCTCTTAGATGTGTTATTTTGCTTTTTGGTTCTTTTAAAGTTGCCCTATGGTAATTATAAAACATCGGTCTTATCTTGTCTTCCCACAGATAAGGCACAATATTTTCACTCCAAATGTTTGAATCCTATACAGAATTCCATTGTATAGAGAGAGATACTGCAGTAAGAGTTAATATAATAGAGGAATCCAGGGTGTGGAACATGTAGCAAGCCTGATATCCATGGTTTTGATACAGAGCGCACTGGCTGTGCTTTGAGACTCTATCTGATGGTGCGCAGAGGAAAGGAGCACTATCTATATTGTTAAAGCCAAAGCCTGTGGGCATCAAACATCGAAATGTCAGAGTTGGGCTAAATTCAAAGGATAAATTATTCATATGGCCCTAGTAAATGCTGTGCGTGAGGTCACCTGCAGGCCTCACAAGCAAAGGAGAACTTGACAGGGAGCAGCACACAAGTAGTCTTCCAAGCCCTGTTCGGAAGAGGGAGGTCATCACTGAAGCAGCTGTTCAAGCAAGCAGGGGAAGTGACCTGCTCACTAAACCATAAACAAGTGTGAGGAATATGCAAAAAAGGCTTCTGTACTGTACGCTGAGTTGGAGTTGGCAAGATAGCGCGTTCACCTTGGGGAGGTGATGAATTGAGATGAGAGAGGCATGCCAAGTCAAATGCACTGATGTCACTGCAGATTTAAGGAAGCATTTGATCCCACTGATGTACCTAACAACATGACAGGAGCACTTGCCACCGCCTATCAGATGACAAAAAAAACAATCTCGGGTAAAATGAAACAGGATGTTGTGGTTTGGCTTCTGTGGGTACGAACGAGTGTGAGAAAACATCAGATTTTGTTCTTTTCTTTCAAGTGATATTAGATAGCAAAGATGCTAAGATGATTACATGCACAACATGACACAAGACAGGTAACAAGGGTTTCATCTTACAGAGCCTCTGCTGGGGGAGTAACTCCAGATACACGTAATGGCTTATGAATATAGAGGTTTATAATTGATTTTTAGTGTCATCCGTATTTCCTGGGGCAGTTTCGTATATAAAGGCATTTCCAAAGACATAGATTTAAGAGAGATAGTCTATAGAAAATAGCCTGACTAATTAACACCAGTGTACAAAATGATTTGACTGTTTCCAGCTTTGACATTGCCAGACATTATTTCTTTAGATTAATCATGAATCTAAACCTTTATTTTGTCTTCAGTGACTTCTTCTTTTATGTAGTTAGTTCACTGGTTTACTTTGAAAGTTCCTCTTCTCTCCCTGTATGTAAGCATGCTGCTCATATGGTGTGTGCGCACATCTTGCACATATTGAAAACTGTTGTGCTCTAAAGAGAAGTTTTATTGAGCCAATTAAACCCTACAGACAAAAGCAACCCCTTCCTATTTTGAAAGACCCTTTTCTTTCAAAAAACACAGATTGCTATATTTCTGCCACGTCTCTGTGGCAGTGACAAGGAAACCAATGTTGACCTTCATTTAGAGAATTGAATGACAATACCGGAGGGGGATGAGAAAGTGAGGGGGCAAAAGAAAAAAGGAAAATCAATAGCTCATTTTCTGCTTTTTTGTATAGGGATTCTGATGTTTGCTGAGATAAAGGTCGACAAGCCTGAGAGATCTCTTGCACCGTCTCAACTTGAACAACCATGAAATTGCTATTGTGTCCACGGCAATTTAAATCTGGGAAATCAGATCTTGCCCCATAGCTTTTAATGTGTCTTTTTGTGCAGTTATGTTCATTGTCTTCATTCTCCTGCAGAAAGTAGGATTTATAATACTTCTGATTATTTTTTTGGTTCATATTTAAATTTGAGTGAGAAAACAAGGAAGATAAAACCCACAAACAAATGAGCATCTCTCCTGTCGAGATTTACAGTAATATCAGGATAAAGCAAATATCAAAAAAATTAAACTACAACAATGATAGGGAAATTATATGTGTCAGTAAATTCCAGTTGTATTGTAACTACATGGATCAGAGGGGGGAAAAAAAGGAAAACAAAGAGTTTCTGAGAGAAGCATCAGCTGGTAAGGTGTGTCTAAGCACAAACACTGAAAACAGCTTGGATGGGCGGACCACCAGATGTTTAATTCTGCTATCACGAATTATGACTGATGAGGGGGTGTCTGTGAAGCAAAGCCATGGACGTAAGTGGAACAGTTTGCTTCTTGACTGACATGGCAGTTAGCAGTTGTAAACACAGTTGAAGTAGTACAAGAATAAGAGGATAAGATCTGAAAAAAAAAAGATTAATTGGAAACTAAGAAAAAAAAAAAGGTCCTCTTGTTTAAAAATAAAGTTAACAGAATATTTCAACATTTAATTTAAATTGAATCAATTTTAGAGATTACCCCGAAGCATTGTCCTTTCTTTTGTGCAGAAGAGAAAGTGGCTAAAAGGCTTCAGCAATAATGATGATCCTCTTATGTAAAAATAGAATCCTACTTCCCATTTTAGAAGAGCTGTCCATTCCTCACCACATGTTGCCCGTTGTGTGTTCTCACAATAATTTTTAAGTTACAAGAGTGCGATTATGTCCACAGGAGGCTTTGCTCTTCCATCCTCACTTCCATCATTTCCACAATTCAAACAGAACAACTGTCAAGTTCACAGCCTCTGGTAATTATGGTGTTTCTTCTCAGCGAAAAAAGGCATGTTGAAATGGGTCAGAAACCCCCCACCTCCTGTTTTACCCTACCGTCCACATAGATTTCGAGGAATCAATAACCAATAAACAGGCTGTTCAAAACACGTTGCCATATCCTAATTTGTAGTTTCTAGTCCAATACATAATTGGTTGTCATGGAGAATGAGCAGCAATGTGTGGATTCATATTATATTTGGTTGTAATTCTGCAAATTCTAGTGTTATCAGTGTCAGACGTGGTGTTGTGTAACATGCTGTGTATTGAGGCAAATACTTCCAACAGAGATAGAAGCTCAAAAAAGACAAAGTTGTAATGTTACATCTAGTTTTTAAGGGTTTGCATACACAGATTGTATCTAATCATTAATTAAAAGACAGCTACTAAAATATAATTTCATGAAGAAAAAGTATGAGGATTATCACCAAAAAAGCACACAGAAATATTCAACACCAGCCAGAAAAGGTAATGAAAGGCCTTTTTTAACTGGGCTTTTTTTTGAGTGAGTTTGCACCTCCAGTATTCTCTACAGGGTTCTCTACACCCCGAAAAAGGTGCAAGCTGATACACTTTGGTCTATTTTTAATGTTTTTAACCTAGCAAAATAAAAGCCTCTAATTAATTTTCCAAACTCTGACTTGATGTTTTATGCTTTTTCTTTTTGCTATTGTTCCCCTCCAATAGCACTGGGGGTTTGAGGGACACAAATAATGCAGCTCTCATTTCCTTTTCTTTCTTTTCCTTTTGTTGTATTGAGCAGTTATCGGTTAAATCTTCTTTTGAAACCTAAAGTGACTAATGTATAACGGCTGGTCATGTTCAGCAAACATCCACCAGCTAATTAAGCGTAGAACAGATCCTGATTAACTGATGGCAACTTTGTCAGTGACAGTTTGAGTTGCGGTCCAATGAGAAGTGAAACAAATTTCCTTCTAATAGGTGTACTTATATATTTAGCTTTAAAAATTAAAGCTAAAAATAAAATAAAAAATAACAGAGAGGAAAATGTAATACTGTCATTTAAATAAAAACCAATAAAGTCTGTATAAAAACAGTCCAGAATAGTATAATGCAATGCACAAGGCTACTGGATGTTGAAAGACCTGTTGCTGCAAGCCGCCTGTTGTATGTGATTATTTGTGACATTGATGGCATAAGGACTGGAACCAGATAACAGATGCTTCTATCTAACCAGTCTGCTGCTACTAATGAATCACAAAGTCCTTGAATGCTAAGTGGCATTTGAGAAGTCCCAGGGTATGTGTGTTGTTGTTTTTTTTTAAATTCTGAATGGTTTTCCCTGTGCACCTGCACTCTGACAGTTAAATGACTCTCCAAAGGCTGTCTAGTGTCTGGTTAGGGATTGCATCCTTTAATGAGGAAATGTTATACAGTCACAAATGATGCACGATATCCACGATTATGTTTGTCCAACATTTAAATGTATTTTCTGCCAGGTTGATTTGCTGTCAATCATGCTATCAACCTATCAATGGGAGTGACTGGTGAAATGCTAGAGATCTTTTATCTGAATAAGCAGCATCCTTTTGCCCCTTACAATTGACTTGCACACATCAGCTGTTGTCTGCCGTGATCAATTACCTCCGATTAAAGTGACAAGGCTACTGCACCTCTACAGTGAAGCATTTCCTGTGCTAGCCTCACTGCAAGGAGTGATGGTATGTCTCTGTCAGCAAATCTATCTCTTGAAATTCAAGCCTCTCAGCTGTGACACATGCTCAAAAAGCAACAGAGATGTGACTACGGTATGGAAGAGAGGTGTCAGCTATTGAATGACCCTCTCATATATTGGTGGAAAAGAATGAGGTGTCAGAACAAAAGTGGTAATAGACTGGAATATATTAAATGATGTGTGGTATCCGGCCAACTGGAACCAATTTTGCCCGTTTCTTTAAGGCTCGGTTGCCTAAGAATCAGTGTAAGAGAGCTCATACCTGAAGGAGGTTTGGGGTGTTTTACGTGATTATGCTTATGATTTTTAAAAAATGTAAACGAAGCTGTGTGAGCTAAAAACATAATCCTTTATTTAAAATGTGAATTTGGGGTCAAATGGCAAAAAATGTTTTCTAACGTTTAGTGTTGTGACTGCTGTTGAATTTCTGTGCAGTTATGTGGTGCTGATGTATTTCTCTTTCTTTTTTATAAGGTCTGCACAGTGTGTTTTACTAAGGAGTGAGGGACAGTATAACCGGTGCTTTGATCGGAGCAGCACTCCACAGCTCAGACATGATTTGCTGCAAGCTTCATAGGGAGCCAAGCCAACATAGGGCTGCCATCTGGATAGAGGATTCATAAACTTCTCCACCTTACAACCACCCATGCTGCCTTTTATTTTGAACAGGTTTGTTTGCGTTACTTTCAGAGTTTAGTTGTTGTATTTTGGTTTGTTTGTTTCACTAAGGTTTTGAGTCCTGCACTACACTGCAAGTTCAACCATGCTGTACAACACTCATTTCTTTATTCATTTTGCTCAGGAAATGGGAAGTTGATGCAGTTTCTTGGGATGTGCAAACATACACAGAAAGGCTAAAATTGAGCTTTTATAATTTAACTAACTTGGAAGTCAATATTTAGTTTGACCACTGAATTCTCTGAGGCAAAGTTACTTGTAATTTCTTTAAGTAGACTTCACAAATAGTTCTTCAGGCTTCTTGAAGGTCATTCAAAACTTTCTTTTATTCTGTTCTTTCCCAAGATGATTGTCCACTGCTTCAATAACATTGAGGCCCATTCTCTGGGGAAGCAAGACTACGACTGGAAGTGTTTCATTGTGCATTTTTCTATGCAGGTATGCTTTTACTGCACTGACAATATATTTGGGATCAATGCCGTGCTGAAAAATGAAGCTGTTGCCAATCAGACACTTTCCAGATGGTGGCTCAAACTCTGACAGTACTCGTCTGCATTCACAGTTCAAACAGTTTTGACAAGATCTCCAACACCACTGCCTGAAATCCAGCCCCTAACCATGACAGGGCCTCCGTTGTGTTTAACAGATAGGTGTAGACACTCACTGTTGTACTTCTCTCCTGACCTCCTCCATACATATTGATAACGATTTTAATCAATTTTTTTAAATTTGGATTCATCACTCCATAAGAACTGCAGCCACTGATTTTAGTACACTTCTTGTGTAATTCAACATATTGCAGCCTTTTCCCTTGCCTAAAAATTGCTTCCTGGTAGCCAGTCTTGCATTTCTGAATTGGCTTCAATGAAACAGTATATGGATCAGCTGAAGGGCCAGATGCAGCTCTCAGGTGTATTTGTTTTTTTCCTTACCTATTTCTTCAGGACATGACTTTCAGATACTATTCATGCACCACAGTTTTTTAGGCCTTACCCTGCGCTTTTGTGCAGTGTCTTCAAAATGTTTAATATCACACTCCATATGTAGTTCATTGGAAAACACCTTGTTGGTGAAAACATACTCATAACCTCACCCTGGATACATTTCCACAATCTGGGTTCATCTTGTCTAATATAGGCAGTTAAGCTAAATTGACATGCAAAGGTGATCAACAGCTCAAAAAGTTAAACTACAGTCTGGTTTCCCAACCTAGTCACAAGTGTGTTTACATGACGGGATGGCATTTACAGTATATAACCGGAAACATGGAGACGTCTACTGACAGCAGGGTTGCTGCTTTTGCAAAGAAAGATACATCTATAATATTACAAAATTGGAAGAATTATACATAATTGTACATAACACAGGCTGAAAGCAACAAAGCTACCTCAGCCAAAGCAGTGGTGTGAGTGTGTGTCAAAATGAAGAGTATTAAAGCTGCTTATATGTGTGTGAACGTTAAGCAGTTTTTTCAGTAAGACTGGAAAAGACCTACCATATTAATAATATTCAGTCTATTTGAAATCAAGAAGAAAAGCCAACAGAAATGCTCACTGCTATTCAAACAGACTTATCATTATAAGGCCTCTATCATTAAGAAACAGGAAAATATGGTGAATAATAATTGTTTTTAATTAACTTAATGTTTAGATGTGCAGCTTTTATTTTTGGGTTGCAGCACTGATGGTCTTTAACAGTCTGAAAGCAAATATAGAATGAATATAAAAAAAACGGGAAAAAAAGAATATGTATGTACTCTATTTTAGGATCATAATGTTTAAAAAAGATAAAGAAAGATAAAATTTGTAGGCACAAACAAAGTACAAAATACTTTAGAACTTCCTATTATTCACACACAGACATCCGGGGGACTTTCTAGGAATGGTGACATTATTTTCCAAAGACTTGATTGGTCAGTAGAAGATGATGATTTCATATTTGTTGGTCTTTACTTAGGTCTATAGCATATGTAACCACAGGGATATAGCTTGGTAAAAAGTAAAGGCTGAAGTGAGCCAAATACGACTCTATAGACTTCTTTATGTCTGTCGCTTAGTATTGGCTCATTCGTACGGCAGTTTATGCTCCTGTATTTGGTAAAGTGTTGTTAAATATCTGGATGTTTATTTGTTATTGTTTTTTGTCGGAAGATGGAAGTTTTTCATGTTGCGTCTCAGCCTCCACGGCAGGCCGTCATAAAAGATTAGCTATCATAGACTATCTCAAAATACTGTTCATTTCTTGTAAAAGAAGAAAAAAGGCAGTTTTAATTACACACTGAATTGAACTTTTAAAGGAAATTGTTGCTAAGTTGACCTAATCAAGTACTTTCACTACATTTACATACTGTATTCCTTTACCTTTTATACTTTTTTTTATTGTGGATATTTGCTTTGAGCACAGACGTGTTCATAATTTGCCACAATTCACAAGCTTGACACTTCAAAGTGCACATGGTAAAGGAGAGAAAAAAACATTCTTTCATCCATCTCCTAAGCCTTTTAAAAGAAAAAAATGTCACCACTTTATTATCTTATGCATTTGCATGTTGACACCACACCTAAGCTTCACCACATCATCGTTATGGAAACATAATGCCTCTTGTGAATCTTATTTGTCTGACATTTCAAATAATTTCAAAGTACATCTACTTCCCACCCCCTCGTTCTCTCCTTTTCTCTCTGATGCACACACCAACTCATCCTTCCACACCCTCCTCTCTAGTCTAGTAAATCTCATAGCATCGGCTGTGAAAGCTGCTGGGATCTGCTATTTTGTTCTCTTTGGGATTGCTGCCTCTTCCCACTTGATCCAAACAGTCAGCTTAGGGAGCTTGTGGCACACAGGCGCACAAGTTGCCAAGGAGCTGTCACAGAGATGTCCGCACAAAGGATTTCTGCTGCAGACTAGTGGAGTTTGATACACAGAACAGCGCTTTCCCTCGGTATTTTGAATGTACATAGCAGTAGGGGGTGATCCAATTGCAGCCCCAGGAAGTGTCGAATTTTACCAAAAACCCAGTTTAGTAACAAAATGACAGCTTGAGATATAAATTGGTGTTGATGATGCACAAAATGCATCTTGACAATGCTGGCAACAGGACTAATTTAAAAAAATCGTTGATAACTGTGCCATGCAAACAGATTATAGGCAAGAGTAAAATATGGGAGTGAAGGTTGACAGCATGGTTATCGAGTATTTTTTAAAAGCTAGTACTAGATAGGTTGACAATGTGATTTGAAATACAATAAAAAATGCACTGCTACTAAGTCTGTTCATAAGTTACAAGTCACAAGTTAGTCTGCTTCCTCAAATTAACGATTAAACACTCATAATATTCTTATTGTTAGTATGTTCTGAGTACTACTGGCACACAGTGTCATTCAGTTTGGACAGTTTTGGTTCAAGAGCTAAAAAACTCCAGAGTGAATCTTCAACCGCTGTCCATCTAAAGACATCAGAGACTTGAGCGAGCCTCCATCTATAGACAGCACTCAATCAGTCTGAGCCTTCAAACTGACCTTGCTCTGCAATCATCTAGCTACAGGGGATTAGGCAATCACTCAAACTACCTGGAAAAGACTGTTTGTTCACATCCCACAACCTCCATCATATCACAGATATATGTCAAAGCCCTTTTTTTTCTTTTAAGCCCTCGGATTCATCAATAACTCGTTGATTAGGGAGCAACCCCAGAGTTTTGGAGAAACACATTTAGAGTGTCAATTGTTCATTTATGGCTTCCATTTTTTAGATGGAGGCAAGCCTATAGACTACTAATTGGACACTGTTGCTTGATTATATCTATTATACAATCAGGATAATGAGGAGCTTCACAAGAGAAACTCATTTTTGCCTGATTTTAGGAATCACATATAGAGGAGTTTCCAACTCATTACAGTACATATCTGTTTTTTTCTTAGTCTTTTTAATTGTTTTTGTCTTCCAAAACAGCTCTTTTTTTGTTTTGTTTTTTTTCAATAAATTTTCTGTCAGAAGAGGGGTGCCATGGTTTCCCCACCTTCTCCCCCAAAAGCATTATCAGGTCCCAGCGTGACAATTATTTCCCCCCTTATTGGAGTTTGTTCTGTAATTGCAAACAAAACGATCAAAGAGAGATTATGATTGAAGGTCGCAGCGATGGTGTTCTGTCTGTTGCCTTTTTGGCATTGTTTGGTGTCCTTAATTGCCTTATGTCAATAATCCATTCAGAATATTATTAATGCCGACTTCACCGAGGAAAATATTTTGAGAATCTTTTTAAAATATGACTGTCAAAACATTAATGCTAGATTTTCTGTTTTGAACATAAAAATACCTTGTGTATAAAATGGAGATGGACCTGGTCCGATACTGACCTAAATTACTGGATCAGATATCGGAGAAAAATAAAAAAATTTAATCGATCCAGGTGCTTTTTTAAATATCAAAAAAGCACCTCACACGCCGTAACTCGCCTCATAACCTTAGCCCGTGATAGAGCGGCTGTGGCGTGCAAGACCTGTAGGTGGTCTGGTTGAGCATTTGGAGCTTTGCTACCAATCCGGCATTTTATCTCCGACAAAGTTATCCCCGAGAGAAGTAAAGCAAGTGTGTAACTCCATCTCTGAATGTTTGCAAAGCATTCCCGCCTTAAGCTTAACAACCGATATATGAAGCGACTGCCTCTTCTCTCTCCATCTCCTGCTGCTGCTTCAATCATGAAACTGATCAATGATCAGCTGATCAGCTTTTCTGTCGCGAGTCCGTCTCTCTTCTTTGTTTTTGGCCCACTTCGCGCCAGAAAGAGGAAACCAGCGGCTGAACAACAGCAGCACGTTTAAGCTTGATAAGCTGTTGTTAGAATTTACTTTCTACACCAGGATCCTTTTCTATGCAGCTGACGGCTGGTAACTGTGCAGGGGCGGATCTAGCAAAGTTTAGCCAGGGGGGCCAATAGGGCATTAACAGGGAAAAGGGGGACACACAGACATACTTTTATTTCTTATTCTCATTTAAAATGTCTAGCTTTTAATAAATAATTATCCGAATCTTACACCCAAAGTTTTAATCTGTTGAAAAATGTATAGAAGTCCATTACTGTATATAGTAACTATTAAGTCTAATATACCCTAGGTAAGCTATAGTCCTTTTTCCATCTGCGCAGTCTGCAATTCTGTTGAAGAAAGATGTTGAATCTATTTAATTATTCTTGAAGCATCATGAGGTGGAGGGTGGGGGGTGGTTCCCTATTTTTTTTTTTTTTTTTTTTTTTTTTTTTGCTGGGAGTTTTAGAACCCTATTGGTTAGGTTGCTTACTCTTTAAAATACCAGAATAGGGAGGATGGAGTAGGTTTAAGCTTATTAGATTGATCAGTATTGCTGAACTATGAAATATTTTGGGTGCAGTATATTTTTTGCATACAGGTATAACAGAATAGCTTTAGTGTTTGTTTTTTTGTGACTTGAGTATGAACTTATACAAAAAGCAGCAAGATATAAAAAAAACATTTTTATTGATTAAAAAACACACAATATCGGATTATATTGGTATCGGCAGATATCCAAATTTATGATATCGGTATCGGTATCGGACATAAAAAAGTGGTATCGTGCCATCTCTAGTATAAAATAACGTCCTCTGATGTCAGGTTTGATTTGTGTTTGTGGCACTTGATTGGCAGTGACTGAAAAGTGTACTGTAGCTGTGCTTTTGATTCAGTTCTTATATTAAAGCACTTTCTCACTTGATGTAAAGCATTCAACAAGGGGATTACTGTATAGCTTTCGTTTTTCTTTCTGAATAGTCACATTTTATTTGAAGTGAACTTTCTTTTGTCTGAAGCCTCTGCATCACAACTCAGTGACCCTCAGTAGGGAGAGTGAACTTGCACTTCCCGTCAAAACACTCAATGACAAAACTCATGGATATGCATATTCATTAAACTCTGAAGCCAGCTGTTGGAAAGGAGCACCTAGAGCACCTACTCAATGTCAGGCCTTTACAAAAATGCTAATACTTTTGGCATTTTTCGTTTTATGTGGCGTGAGTACGGTTCACTTGGAAAATGTATTCACTTGGTTCTGTCCTCAGCATTGCAACTGCTCTTCAAAAGAATTTCTTTCGAATTGAATTTCCTTCAAAACATCAGTAAGATTATAACGATATTTTAAAAAAGAACAATTTTTGTTTTGAAATGGCTTGGTTGCAAAATAATGTAAATATATGCTATTTATTTATTGAGGTAAGAATATACAGTTTTTATACTGCATTTTAGGAATTTACAAAAATGGAGTTAACCAATATGTGTCCGCCCATCTCCAAATGAGTGAGTGGTTTTCGCTTTGTTTGTTAGCATAGGTGAGTCATATTGTGCCTCTCCTGATTTGGTGTCTCTCCAGAAATATGAACACTAAACAGCACAATTGAAGTAAAGAAGAAGTAAACTACAAAATCAACAGTGGTAATAAAAGAGTATAGTAACTTTTGTTTTCACCTTCATATAAAGTAAAAATGTGGTACCACAGATTGCAATTTAATGTCTAATTCTGATCTTCCAAATTACAGGGAGAGTTTCATTTGAAATTAACATCTGCCACAATATGGTTAATTTAATGTGGATAATTAAAGTTGTTTTTTATTGTAACTTTGAACACAAACCACTCATTTTTAAGTGTGGTATGAGGCAAAGTCGGAATGAATCAGCTTTACTGAAGAACCCTGGACTTTATGTGTGATTGTATTCGTTTATATAAGTTAATGAACCTTGTTATTTATACAAGCACATTCACACATATGCACACACTCACTGTTAATCTCTTAATCAAACCCTTTTTTTTATAGATATTCAGTTAAATACCAACCCTCCGGTAACTGATAGGAAAAGTCTTTATTTCATGTTGGAGGTTGCTGGCTGTTGCTGTCTCAGAAAGAATGCTGCATGGAAAAAAAAAACCCTCCTTGCTTTGGTTGCTAGCAAATTGCCATGCAGCAGTTTTCCCACCGTTTGCATGAAAGATCCACTCACTCATTACTCATCCACTTATTAACCTGTCGCAGAATTAACATTTGTATCTAGTGACCAACACTTCCTGGGTTAGGAGGTGGTCATTAACTGGTCTGGGCCTTAGTAAATGGTGAATGAGCACTCAGTTTCACAATAGCTGTGACCGTCTCCAGCAACCACTAGCCACTAGTAAAAAATATGTAGGTGGTCACCGAAAATATCTAGGGCCATGTGACTGGGGCATGAGTGAACAATAATTAACTTACACCACCACCATCATCTTCTGCCTTTCCAGTTTTTTGTTCCACCAGATTGTAAACCATCAAAGCAAATTAATGGATACTATTTCCTGAGTTTTTAAAGAATTGAAAAGAAATTGTATTCGTTACAGAATACTGATGTATGTGCGCGTGTGAAAAAAAGGAAAAGAATTGAGGCTGTTAAGATGATTTAACAGATTTTATGACTATTCCGTTTTCTGCAAGACTATGTTTTTCATTCAGTCGCAGCTTTGAATATCTCAATATTACAGATGATTCTCCCAATCAAATGTCAGTGGAATTTTTTGAGGTGACAGGGACTAGAAAAAAAGACTCCCATATTTCCCCGTTTCTCCCATATTAGCTTCTCTTCACTAGCTCTCTGTTAAATAGAGAATTGAATTTAAAATCCCTCTCTTATACACCACTACTCCTTTTAATAATTAGTAATTATTAAACTCTGGCTCTTGTCCCACAATGTGTTTTTCGTCCTGTCTCTCTTTCCCTGCTCCTCTTTCCCCTGCCCCCCAGTTGGTCACAGCAGATGGATGCCCTGGGCTCACCCTGGTTCTACAGGAAGTTTCTTCCTGTTAAAAGAATTTTTCCTTTGCCACTGTCACTGAGTTCTTGCTCATAGGGGGTTGTGTGATTGTTGGTGTTTCTTTTGAATATTGTATGGTCTTGATCTTACAATTTAAAGTGCTTCAAGGTGACTGTTGTTGTGAAATGGCACTATATAAATAAAACTGAACTGATGAAAAAATTAGAATGGTAATAAGTTACTGTAACACTGGACTAACAATATAGCAAAATGCAAGGACTGCTTTCAAAGTATTTCTTCTTCAGCGCTCACCAAGTTCTTTGGCTAATTGATTTCATGGGTTGAATTTAGCCTGTGGTGGGTAAATAGCTCGCCATTACATACAAAGAATATTTTGAAAATGCCTTCGATTTCCAGTTTTCAAGGACATCATCTAGCATGTTTTTGTTTCAAAAATAACCCTTTTGTACATCAGGCTAGAGGCTAGAAAAATGTCATTCTAATAATTTGTACATAGGTCTGGCACAAAGAAAGAGTGATTTGAATCTATCAGTCTTCCATAACATGTTAGAGAGCTAATATACTGATCGGGCGATCGTGGCTCAAAGAGTTGGCAGTTCGTCCTGTAACCGGAAGGTTCCCGGTTCGAGCCCCGGCTCGGACAGTCACGGTCGTTTTGTCCTTGGGCAAGACGCTTCACCTACCGCCAACTGGTGATGGCCAGAGGGGCCGATGGCGCGATATGGCAGCCTTGCTTCTGTCAGTCTGCCCCAGGGCAGCTGTGTATACAACTGTAGCTGCCTCCACCAGTGTGTGAATGTGAGAGTGACTGAATAGTGGAATTGTAAAGCGCTTTGAGGGCCCTGAAAAGCACTATATAAATGCAATCCATTATCATCCATTAAAATATTACTGTTGTGTTTTTCCTCTAATGTGACCGATTGTGGTATAAATGTATTATTAAAATGCTTAAAATTCAAAAGACCGGAGGGCCACTCTCACCGTGTCTGCTCTTATAAAACAGGCGAGTTGACCAGGTGCAGGCTCAGACAGCACTTTCATGTAAGCATCTATAAGAAATCACTTGGTTGACTGAATGTAATATGTTTAACCAGCTGTTTTGCTAACACTCCACCGTAATTTTTCATGAATATTTTAATCCTCCTATAGATGTTAAAAGTTAATCTTGTCACACACTGCTCAAGCCTTTTAATTCAGCTGATTTGATGTCATTAACACATTTTATTATACTTAAAAATCAAGAGATTTGTGGTCCTCACAGCACAACCACTACAAACGTGCGTATTTTGACTTTTGATACATCATGCACAATTTCCCACTAATATAGTCGAACTATATACTTAAAGTTTTACTACTTCTACTGCTAAAATAAGCAGATAAATAAATATAATAAAACAAATAAATTCCTTCAGCATTTGCTATTGTCACCTAATAGTAAATACGTTTTGGTAATTTGCAGAAATAAAATTTTACAATTCTTCAGTCAGGAAGGACATCCATGTAAAGCGCAGACAAGCGGCACAAAGGGTGTGCTTTGATCTGATACAGTTTGCCTTGTTAAATTCTTAAATGTAGCAAATCGTCTCTGTCTGCCTTTATGTAAAAATCACTGCACACCACAGATTTATAGTATATGTTACAATCTATAAATTTGCTGTAACTAAGCAAAATTCTGACCAAACAGCCAGGGGGAATTAAATGCATGAGATGAGAGAGCCAGGAGTGACTTCTCAAGCCTAGATCCAAAACATTGCATCTGCTCATCCCTGGACTAACTGCTATGTCAATGAATTGCTACAAATGAGAAGGATTTGCTGGCGGTCATTTTCGATCATCCTGCAGCATCTCTCACCTACTTTATAGTGTTCTCAATAATAAAGCCTTGTTTCAGGAGCAAAAAAAGAAAGAAAAGAGGAAGAAGCTGCCCTGTTCTTGCTTTATGTGATACATCCTGCATCCAATTATAGGACATATTAGGCTAATTTTCTCACAGTGCTGCATTTGCATTCTGTATGAGACAGGCGACAAGGATGTCAGTCATTAATCATTGCGCAATGAGGGCTGTCAGAGCATTGTCATGCTTGTCAAATGTCTGCTCTCTAAACTCCCTCCAGTTATCAAATCCAGATCTCTGACCCACCTGCAAAGCTTGACAGAGCTGGAGGTGACCTCTTTCGAGCAGGTAAAAGCATGGAGTGGCGGAGGTGTATAAATGTGTGTGTTTATCTGGTTCCCCTGTCCTTCCTTTTACGCTTGCCCTATGCCAATCTCTCTTTGCATGTTGTGTGTGAGTGACTGTTTTGTCGACAATCTCAATTATCTAATCACCAGGTTTGCTGCTTGTGTTTTTAGGCTTATTCGTAACCAGTAAAAGAATAATGGGAAACTGAGTTTTAACAGAGGCTGGTGATTGTGTACAAACATAAAGAACAACCTAGTGATTAGATAGTGCTAAACAGTGCTATTTCAGCCATGGCAAAAAAACAAAAAATACAATTTGGGTTTTTGCAGCCAGGTGACACTAAATATATGCCAGAAGCACCAGATCTGAGAAAATGAATTGTTTGCACTATTCGAATCGGCTTTATGTCACCTCTCCTTTTTGGGTTCTCGAAATAACACCTTGGTGTCCATTATCTGCACGCATAATTGCTATATTGATTTTCCTTGTTGCTTCTTTCTTTTCATCCCGCCATGCTTTCACTTGCCATTGTGCCAAAGATGTTTTTGAAAGTAAAGGTTGATTGCCAAGTATAATACTGTTTTGGAAGGACAAACTGTATCATTGCTTTTGCATATTTGGCCCTAATTACGACATACCACACACATTTAGTGTTACTGCAATCTGTTTTCACAAGCCCACTGTAGTATTTTTTATTTTTTTAAGTCCATTACACTTCTGTACATAGATAGATGGATAGATACAACATAAAGTAAAGAGACATAACAATCTATTAATGCTTTCACTATCAGTTTAGTAATACAGTAGCAATGCAACAACAAATAAAACATCTAACCCTGGAAACTGATTATATATTCAAACCTCAAACACACCCTGAGTTAACATTGTTGTTTTGTTTGATCTTCCGGATTTCAAAGAGGAGGGAGAGGCATCCTACCATCGGATAGACCCTGACAATAAACTCCATGGAGGAAGAGCTTCAGGGACTTGCTGCCTCAACTGCAGGAAAGCTGCATGTGTGCGGAACACGAACAGGCTTGTCAGGCTGCCCTGTGATACTGTCTTTAGATGCGCACAAAGAACTCGCAGTAAAAGCAGTTTCACTAAAGTACTTCCTCACTGCGAAAGGGGCACAGTTTGAACTTAGTTTCTTTTCATTACTTATCAGGCGAGCCAACCCTTCAAACATATTTTTTCTGCTAGGTGCCACAACCCTGAGAAAAGCAGCGCTGGTGATAGATGTTATTAATCAATTTAAGGGAAAAAAACACAATCTTTTTTTTTTTTAACTAAGTTTAAAAGCTTAGTCAAGCTGTGGATGTATTCGCTGTGTGGTCTGCATGATCTGAAACGCTTTACTCCAAACTAAAAACCTCAAACCTTTTCACAAGTCTTTTCATTAAATTTGTACAGCCAGAGTTTAACACATTTGTCGCTGGATCTCTGATGACTTTTGATTCTAATAATCCTCCGTTTATTCCCGTCTCTCCTACAAGGGGGTCAGAATTTTATATAACTCAGTAGGCGCATTGCTAAATACTTAACCAACAAATTACATTCCTATCATCAGCAGCTGCAGTTTGTGCTTCATACTAACTAGGAAATATTAGCATGTCGAGTGGGTAAACTTAAATGGTAACCCTATAACATGCTAAGCATACCGGGTTCAGATAAAGTGTTTCTCTGCAGAAATAAACAGAGTACCAGGCACTGAAAAAAGTCATTCATTTAAGCTATGCTGCCCCAAGGAAGAAGAGGCCACAGTACGTTAGAATTAAGTATGTAGTGGATTATAATGCCCTCCATATAATTTATTGTTCACTTATACTTTCTTATTTTTCTTACTGTGTGGAATTGGGGGGACTGACTTTTAAAACAATAATAAATCCAGTATTTATATCACGGGTCATTAACAAGGCTGGTTATTATGATCACCCTGAGCCACTGTCTCTAAGCTCCCATATAAAGAATTTTAATGATTTGGTTTATTTTAAAACAATGCAAATAATGTTTAACACTAAATCAAAGTTATTTAGGATTTTTCTCAGTACAGGAGCGTAAGTAAGTCATTTGAGAGATTCTTGTATTTTAACTTAATAAGAAGAACTAAAAAGAGATTAAACAAAGATGTATTTCTGTTCGGCAGCATGGTGGCAAGGTGGTTAGCACTGTTGCCGCACAGCAAGAAGGTCCTGAGTTCAATTCCACCATCAGGCCGGGGTCTTTCTGTGTGGAGTTTGCATGTTCTCCCCGTGTTTGCGTGGGTTCTCTCCGGGTACTCCGGCTTCCTCCCACCGTCCAAAGACATGCAGCTTGTGGGGATAGGTTAATTGGATAATCCAAATTGCCACTAGGTGTGAATGTGAGTGCGAATGGTTGTCTGTCCCTTTGTGTTAGCCCTGCGACAGACTGGCGACCTGTCCAGGGTGTACCCTGCCTCTTGCCCTATGACAGCTGGGATAGGCTCCAGCGCTCCAGCGCCCCCCGCGACCCTGAAAAGGATAAGCGAATGGATGTATTTCTGTTGTTTGGGTTAAATTGTGGACCGATGCTGATATGTGCATCAAAAAGTGCAATTGTTTGTGGTCTTCAAAGGAAGGCTCTGCAAATATGTTTTTGCAGGTTACGTGTGAGAATATTGTTGGTTATCTGTTGTCGATGTAATTTCTTTTTATGTGGAAAGGGTACCTTTATGAGAAGAATATAGGCCTATAGGTGTTATTTGTAATATAGCTATGGATGTTAAAGAAATTATTTTGCACAGTCTGGGTGACATGTAATAAATGAATGAATAAATAAATATCAAATATTAATAATAAATGTCAAATTTTGGTACATTCCTAATAAATTGTTATAGGTGGATTAACTTGTAAAACTATGCTAATGCTAGATCTCATGACAGTGGGTTCTCAGATGTGACCAAGTTTTTTGAGCCAAGTATTTTAAATAAAGACACACAGGCAGCTGCACACATTTTATCTTGCTCTAATGTGTTCTGATTCCTATCAGTAATTGCTCTCTAATGGCAGGTGGAGAGGGTGGGATCTGGCATCGCGGCAGCTCTCCAATGTCCAAGCGAACAAGGTCCTTGTTAATTACTACCAATTACCACAAATTTTGGCTAATCATTTGAATCCTCTGCGATGGTGATAAAGAGTCATGTTTCTGACCTTCTTTCAAAGCATCGCACAAATAGCCGACTGAGATCATATTGAATTTAGATATTCAGAGAACTTCCCCATAAAGTTAGGAAAAGTGTCATGGTGCTCATGGGTGACTTTTTCTGCTTTACTAATAGAGAGACTTTACAAATGAACTAGCCATGTGAAAAGACAATTCATTTCTTTTTTTCCCTGTTACAGGAGAAAAGAAAGGGACCACACAGATTTCTAATCATTTACTGTAGATTCAGAGCTATCTACTTATGCCACCTAGAAATAAAGTGAAGGGTTCTGTATGAGATCCTAGCAGTAATTTCAGCAAAGTGTCCCTAAAGGTTAAACAGAGATGGGAAAGAAACTATCTTAGACCTCTATCTGCTCAGTGCAGAATACTTCACAGAAACATTTCCAGCATGATAGAGATGCTTTTAATGGTTTTGTCACGTAGGCAGATGCATCTGTTGAAATATGTTAACAGTGCTTTGTTTTTTGTCTCTAATTTTCTTTCTTAATTTAAATGTACAATTGTTGATTTCTTTCGCTTAAATTAATTACCTTATGTCTCTGCTGGAGATCATCATAGGTAGAAAATAACAAATACTGTTTTTAAGCACACTGCTTTTGTTGTTGTTGCTGTTAATATTCTTAAGGCGTCCCAAGACAGACATCTTTTCTCTTCGAAATCCTTTACATTACCTTTACATAAGCCAGTGGATTCTCTCTCCAGCATTTCTCTTTTCAAAAGTTGCATTACTTGTACTTTTATTCCAGACACCTCTTTTTCACGGAGGAAAAAGTTCTTGTTTTATCCAGCTAGTGACCTTATTTTATAGCCATCCTGAAATCTTTGAGTATGTGTACACTCAGACGCCCCTTGGATGTCGTTGGCATGTCTCCGAAGCAATTTTCTCAACTATGAATAATTCACCAGATATTATTCCAAAGGTCATCTTATAGTAATTAGTACCCTGCTGTTGACTAAACAGCCTCTAGGTACCTGATGGCCAGTTTAATTACAATTTGAAATGAGTGTACTGTTTGACAATCTCTATATGTTCTCCTGACACTTCAACAGATGACACCTTGAGAACTAAGTAGGCTTACAATAAGTTGGTGCTTGTTAGCAGATGGGAATGAGGGTGTGGGGTGTATGTGTGTGTGTGCATGGCAAGCATTCAAGTCACTGTAAGGATCACAAAGTTCTTTCTGTTCAAATATGCAGTAATTACTGGAAATGCAGATTTGTGTAGTTGGGTATGTGTTTTGACAGTGCAGACATCCTTGGGACTTTCACTGTCTCATTATTAACCAATTACCATGGAAAACTAATGGGGCAGGTCAAAGCCAGCTCTCTTAAGGAGATTGGGGACTGAGCATATGCTGAAGATGCTATGAGATGACACAGTCCAGAAAGGCTTTGAAGTCTTACAAGCTACATGACATGACTCTTTGTGTCACACAAGTTAGGAGTCAGTGCCAAGAGATCCTGTCATGT
Organism: Neolamprologus brichardi; assembly: GCF_056152115.1. Lineage (NCBI taxonomy): Eukaryota > Metazoa > Chordata > Actinopteri > Cichliformes > Cichlidae > Neolamprologus > Neolamprologus brichardi. The sequence goes on from NC_142105.1 coordinate 28,665,698, forward strand.
CCTGTTGTTGTGAGCATCAATAGTGTCCTGTATGCCTGAGGTTCCCCCTCTGAGGTCTTGTGTATTCATGAAAGTATAGTGGATAAAACATTAAGCCAGAAGGGCCTCAGGTAGAATTCATAGCCCAAGGGGATTGTTGAGGCTGTTTTACAGTTTGCCTTTGAGGCATCAAAGTTCTCATGGATGGATAGATTGAGAGATGAGTACTTGGCTGATGGATGACAGGGACGGTCAGATGCATGGAAGACAAATACACCCGGTAAAGTTGTATTAAAAGCAACAACAACAACAATAATACATTTTATTCATTTATCCTAAACCTAAATTAACTACTCGTGTGTTCACGACACAGTCCTGTTGTTGTCTTCAAATGGAAATGGTTTCAAATCATACTTTGGTGTTTCTATTGAAACACTATTTGGAAATAGTAGTTTTTTCTGCTGTCTTATTTAATGTTTTCTTCATCTTCTATATGCAGTTTCAGCAAACTTTGTTAAAACAAAAATCATACAAACAGTATTTTATGTGTCATGGGGTGGAATGCATGCCTGGTGGAAATACAGTCTTAAATAGATGCAATGGGATTGCAACTTAGACACATTTTCCTGTGTCCTATGGTCATTGTCAAGATATTGTTCAACAACTAATTAACAAGATAGATTACAGAAGACGATTTGGGCCACTGGGGAAAAAACAAAAACAAAAACTGGGCATGTCTTTTTTTTCTTCTTTTCCAGAATTCTGAAAAAAAAGTCTGAATTCTTAGATTAAAGTCAGAAATCTGAGAAAAAAAAATTCTGATGAAAAAAGTCAGAATTCTGAGAAATTCTGACTTTCAGCATTCTGACTTTTTTTTTAAATCAGTATTATTTTTTCTCAGAATTCTGAGAAAAAATAATTTTTTTTACTTTAATCTCAGAATTCTGGAAAATAAGAAAAAATGAGGTTTTCTCAGAATTCTGAGATTAAAGTCAAATTCTTCAAATTTTGTGTCTAGATCTTTCTGAGTCACTCACAAATTATGCATGCATTATTGTTACAATGCTTATTCTAATCTTCTTAAAATTGGCTTCTGACAACCCTTTATAATATCAAAGTTAAAAACAAAAACAACAAAACTATTTAAAACTTACCAAAAACCACAACTTAGACAACTAACTTAGACTAAATTGAAATCAAAAATTTGAAATTAGATAAAAAAACAAATAAAAGATACAATCCGACAGTTGCACTGGGTCTTATTCTGCCACTTGGTACAGTCTGAACTGCTGATTTGCAAGTGATCAACAACAGCTGAACTATTGGAATTGTTTCCACTGGTTTCAAAGTCTCTCTGTCTGTTTGTCTGCGAATTAGGCAGCAAAATGGAAAAAAGTCTTGTTGCATTGAAATTTAGGTGATTTTGCTTTTTTAGGCGACACCTTGGCACCTTGACAGTGCAGTTTAGATTTATGTGAATCATCTTCTCAGACAGCATGCTGAGGTGTGAACTCTTTTCAGAGAACAAAGCTGTAAAATATGTAATGTAAAATAATAACACTGGTCTTTTACACTAATGCTACTTTAGCAAGTATCTGTTGTGTTTTTACTGTCAAAACCAAATCATTGCATGTCTTCTCTACCTGTCTACTCTTCGTGCGTCATAAGTTGAATTATTTCCTCAGAAGTGCTAATTTGCAGAAGTGAAAAAAAAGGTGACATGTCACTTCCCATTTGATCGATCGTCTATCATTAGCTTGTATTTGTCATAATTGGAATATGATGACAGTATGCTCCCATGTTGCTTCGCTGATACTCCACTGCTCTTAGAAAACCTTATCAAACAATAATTAACAGTGAAGGACAAACATGATCCATTAATTCTTCAAGGACTCAATATTTAATGGCTCAAGTAAAATTCAATGACAGGAAAAATCATTTCACCATGTAAGTTAATTTTTTTCATAGATTTAAGTGGGATATCTTACAAAGGCATAACAACACAGACTGTATAGCTTTAACTAAGAAATACAGATTCGCGGGCAAGCACTGAAGCCTTCTCTCAACGCAAACTTGACCTGACTCACTGATGACTAATTTACAAGCATATACTTAAGTCTTATATCGTATTTTGATATAGTTTTTTTTACAAGATACATTAGTGTACATAAAATACTCTGGCAATGTACATGCCAGTATACACGCCCACCCACGCATACATGCAAGGAAATACACGCTCTCTCATTTACACACGTACAACATCACCTGTTAACACTTTCAAACACACCCTCATTGATATTATATATCAATTTACATCACAACTGAGATTGTCATCTCCTCAGTTCTCACTTTTTTCCCTTTTGCAGTTTTTATGAACAGTGATTTGTAGTATTGAAGTAGGCTTTAGTATTTACCATGTGTGTCTTTCCAGTTTGTGACCCTTATTACTAGTTCTTAGGGGTACTGCTATGTACAGCTTAAATTCCGGTTTACCTGACAGTATAGATGTATAGATAGATTTGTGTGCACGTAGGCGTAAGTGGTATGCACACGTCACAAGGATTGACCATGTACACGGTGTAACATTGGTTTGTTCCATAAGACAGACAAACGTGTAAAGCAGTAAACATCAATACTGACATCAATTCTAATGACTGATGCATGAACCACGTAGTCAAGTGTCAAAAGGCCTTGTGGAAGTTCAAACAGTTCATGCAGTTTATGACACAGCTTGACATGTTAATCATGAAACACATTTCGAATAGAAATAGTCTTAAAATAAAAAGGAATCCTCATCTTTATGTATAGCGTCGTCTCTACATCTATTGTTAGGGCGTAAGAAATTTAAAAAACTCAAAAGTAATAGCGAGAGCAGAATCATGCAAAGTCGACATTTAGTCTTTCCACTTGATGTTTTTTAACGGATGAAAATTTTTGACACAGAGAGAGTACTTACTTAAAAAAAAACCCAGGACATTCATATGGTATGTACTTTGTTCTGAAAATAAATAAAACACCACTTTGACCCGTGAGAGGACATAAGATATAACAAAATGAATGCAGGCACACAACAATAATAAAAGAAAATCATATTTTTGCCAAAAGCAACATCCCGCTGGTGTACATTCATGCAGTTGCTATAGTATTCCCTCTAAAAGTAGTATTTCATGTAGTCTTTAATGGATCTGCTGCAATATTACAGTACATAGGAGTTATGTAGGCAGAGTAAGTCAAAACACAGGGTACAGGTAGTATTGTGCTCACGTTGCATGTGTGACTGGGCAGTGTATTTTAAACAATCACATTTTTATTACAGTGTAACAGTGTGTTAACTCATACATGTTCTCTTAGATACACTCTTTTCATGATATGAGAACAGTGCAGATTACCATATTTAGAAACAAGCTGATATTACCTATACTTATTGAATTAATTAATGGGTACATTTCTTAAAAACCTAATTCTTATTTTGGAAAAATTTTACTAAGAATTTTCTTTTTACCCTTCACATAGCTGTAGACAGAACTTGAAAAGACTTTTAATGATTTTGTGACAGGTTTTGGATTACACGCTGTGATGGCAGATATGAAGTGCTGGATCTGTATTTGGCAGAGATAAAATTCCAATTTTCAGTGACATCATGATGTATGTTCCTTTTGATATGTGCTCCTTTTGATTAAAAATGCATTGTTCATATCATTGTGTGATGCCCCCCCACCCCCACCCCCCCCTCCCGCACTCCTACACCAACACCAGTGGAATCATATAAAATGAAAATGATAGAGTAAAGAAATTGAAAGTATTAGTAAATAGGTCGAAATTGGATTCCCAAACAGGGCAATTTCCATCAGTGGATATTTATAGGAGGATTTAACTTTTGAATGTGATTCATTTTCATAATTGACTAAGGTGAAATTGAATTGTCCCTTCTTTTTTTATTTTTAGTCCTTGACGCCGTTCCTTTAAGTGATCGTTTCACAAAGTCTCTGATAAATCCCCTTTATAAGGATAAGAGCTCTGATCTGAGAGAATAGGTGTGGCAACTAATAGCATACTAACACAATTTGCCTTGCACCCTCCCTTGAGAATACCGTGTTGCATTATAGATTTAGGCCTGTTCCCAATTTGCAAGGTGGTACTGCAAAATGAATCACATGAATCATATACCTGATGATGTAGACACCTGGCTTGGATGTTACAGGCAAGAAAAATGGATATCAGCAAAGTCACTTATTGCTGTAGCAATAGATTATACTGCACCCAATCTGTTACAGCAGGAAGTTAGTCTGAAGTAGTTATTATCATCAGTACAATTTGCACACACCGGCAGTGATGTAGTGTGTTTATCGAACCTTGTGAGCGACAGCCTGCAGGGAGGGCCTTTCAAATAGTACCAATGCCTATTCTTATGATAACTGCCAAAATAACATTAACATCAATAATTCAGCTAGACTCAAAGCCCTGAAGAAATTTTTGCTCCCTGGTCTATTATTCCAGTGTCAACACATTGTAAAAACTGATAATAGAAACTTTGCAGTGTAACTTAGTGAAATGAAAACAAAGTAGTAATTAATAGCAGGAACACAAGTGTTAAAATACAGTGGGAATAAAGGAAGTGTTAAGCTGCTTTTGCTGTGTTATTGTCACCTTTACACTTCGTCTTCACACGCAGAGCATGTTTTAGGAAAAGCAATAGATTTAATCCAAACCTCCAAACCACAATGAGGGTCACTACAGAGATCACACATCAAAGTAATTAGACTGAGAATTTCATAATTGGCTCCAGAGCTGTTACCATTTGAATGTTTCTCAGCAGCAAAATGAGAGAAATAGAAACAAAAAGGAAGAAAACAGAGACGACATTTCCAAAGCGCATCTGTCTGCTCCTTTCAAGGCTAAGCTACTGCGACAATGCTAAGTGTGAACATTTTCTTAATAGAGTTGGCAGGCATAGAGCAATCACCACATGTGAAAAAAACAAAACAAAAAACGTATGCGTATGTGCAAGGCTTTGTGTTTGTGGGGGTTTTTTTATGCATTGGTCCAGGGTGAGAATGTAGAATGCAAAAGACGAAGATGCAGCACTGTCTACTATTGGCCCAGTTATGCTTTGTAGACATTTTTTATCCTTCTGCAGCCCCTTGACCAAAATAGTCTTCTAAAACATGTCCAGACAAGACAAAAGAAACATGTTCCACCACCAAAAAGGTTTGTGCCATGTGCTTTACAAAGCAATACTTCACTAAAACATCAACAGAAAAAAAAAAACAAAACAAAAAAAAAACATCCACTCAAGAGTTTGTAATTAGCATTTAGCCCAATTTAGCTCACAAAACACAAAGTACTGCATTTGCTTTTGCTTCTGTGCAGGGAAATTGTCTTTTGGAATGCACTTACACAAAGCTAAACCCAAGGAGCTGAAGGTGTACACTGGCCTTTTTTATCGCTAAGCAAACTTCACCAAACAGAAAGCAAAATTATCCTTTTTTTGTGATGGATCTACTTTGGCATATAACCATTTATTTATTATACATGTGTCTTCTATGTTACGACTTGCTTGCTCCTTCCTCGCTTGTCAGACTGGTTTCACATGATTTCTTTTTTTAACATCATCATAATTATCTCCAATCCATTCTCGGATATCTTAATTAGTGAAACTGAGCTTGAGCTGGTTATTGAGCTGGTCAAGTTATTCCAATTATGCATACCCCACAAATACGCATACATACTAATCTAATAGTTGTAGGCCATCTTTGGATGGAGTCACGTGTATGCTAAGCCAATGAAGATCCGTCTTTTACTATTACAACTGGTTCTCATGTAAGAAAGAGCTGCCCCCCCCACCAGTCTGCTGCCCGGGAGAGGAGAAGCTTGCCAGGGGAATGACCTTGATGGGGTCCTCCTTCTTACTGCAGTGTCTATCCAGGGTGTTGTAGAACTGTGGACGATTGATCCCTTTGTCCAGTTCATCTTTTTTGGGCACAGACCTGCCCAATGTATGGCGGCCATCCATGACCCCCATGCTGCCCATGTTAGCTTTTATTCCCCGGGCACAGCTCTGCTGGAAACCAAAAGAGGGGAGGGCAGCAGTGATGGCAGTAGTGGTAGGGGTGGAGATGGGGCTGTTGCTGCCAGGACCCTGGAACTGGGCCAGGGCTGGGGGCATCCAGCAGCTGTCAGAGTGGCCTAGTATTAGACACTCCTGGGTACAGGTCTCAGAGGCCTCAGCCAAGGCTTTCTGCAGGTTTACCTCGATGGCTGTAAAAAAGCAGACAAAGAAAGAAGGGAAAAAAACAAAACAAAACAAAGTTAAAACAACAGGTCAGAACATACAGAGAACTGGAAAACAACAATTTTGCTGTGGTGATGTAAAAGGGCTGAATGAACTCATGAATCATAATGCAAATAAAAGAAAGTTGTCCCCTTATCAGTGGTTGACCCACAAAATGTCAGCCTTTTAGTGAAATGAAAGTCAGTGATAAATGTTTCATTTCATCTTGTAATGAGAAAAACACCAGCAGAGCATTTAATTTCCATTGGTATTCCCACGACTCTGTCTGTTTACCTACAATATGCACTGAATTCCCTGTAGCTTAATTAGTTAGAAAAAAATGTCTTGCTGTTTGTGTCTTGGATTGGCTTTACTGTATTCAATTTTTAATGAACATCTTAACAAAATACTGTTTATTTTAATCACTGTCAATGTGCCACTCCTTAGACTCCTTTGATCTTTTAGAATCCAAAATAAATCTGGTCAAATAAGCTGTGAAAAAGATACGAATCATTCCAGAATCTTATTCAGGTAAAATTCATGCTCATTGTGCCAAGAATTAGGCTGCACGCTTGGAAAAATTAGGGGAAAAAAAACAAAAAACCTGAAAACTCAATGAAGAGGCAAACGGGCAAGGCTAAGCACTCAGACTATCTCATCTTATTATCCCAGAACTGACATCACATGTGGAATGAGTCTGGGATGAGACCTCAGAATTGAGCCTCTGCAATAAAGTCTGTCATGCCAGATAATTAGAATGTAAAACAGTATGCACCAAGGCAACCAGAAGCCTGCAGTGTTATGGTTCCTAGGCCATGCAAAGGCAAGAGGGGTCCTCATTCAGACATCACATCTCTCCTCTAGGCCTCAGCTTCAAGCTGTCATGTAGAAATTATTTAGTGTATTTGCATAAGTAAGAATGCTTTAAATAATTAAGGCGTCTTAGACCCTAGTATGCTTGAAAGACTATTTCTTCTACGCGCAATTCTTCATAGTCTATGTGAGTCTCTTTCCCAGACATCTCCCTATCACCTTGTTTATTGTTTTATGGCTTTTTATGAATGAAAGTGAATATCGTGATTACCGTCTAGTAGTAATATGAATTGTCTTGATTGCTGCGTAACGGCACGGCGAACATGATTTTTGTATATCGTTGCTACCCTACACTGAATACCACGACGTCAACTTTAATTATAAGAGTAGCGACTGAAAATGAATCACCTGGTATAAATTGTAAGGATATATTTGGAGTATCCACGTGGAGTCAAATCTGTCCTCTCCATATTGAACTGAAGCCGTGAAGCGGGAGTGTATAAATCCCCTGGGCGGTAAATGTGTCACCTTTCAAAGGGTCACTAACTTCATTAAGGGAAAAATGGATGCTGCTTTCTCATTCTCTGAGCTAGGACAATGGGGCCAAGCCAAGTCTCGGCCGTGCGCTGATTCAATCTTTCTCCAAGTGTTTTCTCCTGTTGGTAATGCCTTTTTAGGTTGCTGATGTTTTTGATTAGGTAATGTAATTAGCATAAATGCCCTATTACCCACACAGACACACAGAAAATGTTGCCTTGGCCTGGATATTTTTCCTTCCTCCTCAGATTCTATTTAAAGGTGACGCTTTTACAAATGAAAGGTACGTTTTCCCTCTATGACTTTACACAGACTGAACTCATCGCATTTCTATGTCAACAGCCTTCAATGCCTACAAATTTTATATGAAATATTTACCGACCCGCCTCTCTCAACGACATGGGCTTGTACTATTTTCTATTCCGGTGGGGTAGTTTGGATAGGCGGCGGCGGGTTCGGGAGGGTGGGCACACGGTATGAGTGATGTCGCTGACAGCTCTTGCTGCCTTCGTCAGCTAGAGGTATGCCGCAGCCTGCTTGTGATGCCGCTGTCTTTTGTATTCAGGGGGAACAATTGTACCCCACGGAGCTTTTGGGAGAAATCACACATCACTGATGCCACAGATCCCCTGATGCTGTGAACATACTTTTCTACATTCCCTTCAAGGAAATTTGAATGGCAGACAAGTGGGGATAATAGCAAACAATGAGTTGTAATAGAAGTGAGATCAGACGTAGTGTTCTCGTTTAAGATGATTTACTTTTACTGAGTAGCATGCGCTTGAAAAATAACTCTGATAACTGTTTATTCTGTTAATTTAACATTTAATAAAAGCAATTACTGTAAATAATTGTTTCCTTCCCAAATTAAATACTGTTCGCTATATGGCCTGTTTGATGGTCTAGGTGATCTATTCTGCATTTTTAGACAGTGTGTCACACATTCGGGAGTATGCATACCAGCGGTACCTTTCAGCATTCTTGTTCTGCAACATCAACACATCCTGTGGCCAGCCACAGATCGAAAACTGCTGCATTCACCTTCAGCTGACCTTCCATTTGGTGTGGTCAAACATTTACAGCTTGTATAAATATTGAACATGTGTAAGAGAAAGGTGTGAGGATGCTGGATGGTGTGCAAACCATTCCCAAAATGTTTTTTCTGGGGCTGAATGAAAATATAGAACAAATAACATCCCGCAATTTGACTTTAAACAAGGTGGGGTTGATATAATGCAAATGCCTCTCACTAATGGGAGTACTTGCAATCTTTTAATTAAAAATATAATGGGGTCGAAGACAATGCCTGGAATGTGTGCAGCATTTTACAACTTGGTCCAATAACTTTACACAACTTTGTGAGGTATACTATGTTTGCTCAGACTTTTAAGTTGTGTAATTTATGTTTTGTTAGCTGAAAAAAATAACATCAGCACTGATATCACATGAAGATGTTTTTCACTCTGCTTGGTCCAGTACACCAACAAAAGCAATTAAAAGCTGCATAAACCCATTTTGGAGGCAGACATAACAAAGTGTCTAACTGTGTTATAGCATACAGATACACGCTGATAATAATCTTCCTTTAAGTGTAGTTTTAATCTTATCCCATGAAACAAATTCATGTTCTCTTAGCCATTCAGGCTATTCCCACATCACTTTTCACATCACATGTCAGTTCATACCACATAATGCTTGGCTAACGGCTAGTTTGGCATATGCTCTTATAAAAAATGAGCAGCCAACTCACATTTTGCCATTTTTATGTAATGAATAGAACAGCTTCTGCTAACTCTAACTCTTAAATTACTGTGGGCAAATCCTTTCTGTTGGCACGTAACCAGCATTAGTTATTTTCACTGGACGAGCTGACCAGTCAGAGTGTGCTTATTCGTTAATCATTACTTTCATTTTTTTTGCTTAATGATGTTGTTTGGCAAACTCAAATAAATTGGTAATTTCACAACTGCCTTTCGCCCACTTTGCAATCCAAGAGCCTAGAAGAAGTCAGGCAGCCCTCTTGAACTTACACTCACGCACTACAGCTGGTGACACAGGATGCCATTTAAGTTGATGAGGGCTTAGTGCTTCGGATTGCATTCAGATTCACTTCATTTTTTTTTCATGACCATAAACTTCATCAGAACATGCATGTTCTAACAGGCAGAAACACAAATGGACACACACATACATAGCTAGGATAAATTTAAGCAGCTTATTGGGCCTTTTCAGTACAATAGCATGAGATATTTAACATGACAGTTGATGATATTTACCGACAAAGCTTGTTACATCTTGATGAGCTTCACATTAAGGTCTGCACACATATCACGATTCAACTCATTATTTCAGCATGCACAAACTCATTATTGCTAATTAAAAGGATAATTGCATGCATCTAGGACATTAAATTCTTCCAACAGCCATCAAGAAGGTGGACTAGGCCTGTGACTCATCCTACAGAGTTAATTGGTTCAGTCTTTGCAATTCTTTTGCAAGAAACTTGCATGCATCTATGCATCAAACACATTTACTCTCAAATGAAAGCCATATTATATATTTTTGAAATAATGCATGTGTCATTTAGTAAAATTATTTTTAACAGAAAGACTATAGAAGTTATTTATAGTACAAAACTTTATTAATGCAGAAACATTCATAAAAATTATTTAATATAAACACATCTTTCTCCACCTCAAACAATCTGATTATTAAATGGTGATGTATTGATGCTCATAGCACTATTTCACACTCCAGGCCTGTACTGCATTGACTGAGGATCTTGTTTTCAACAAGCTGCTGTGCCATGTTGTTGTGCTTTTTATCAAATATACATAAATCCTCAAAAAAACTGTTAAATTGTTATCCAACCCATCTATATTCTTGGTTCATTTATACCACACCTTTAAGCTAAGCTTTTAAATTCCCATGATGCACAAAACAGCCCCCGGGCTCACAGTCTTCCACTAATATTTTATTGCTTTTAAAAGCATAAATCACTACCTGGCCACAATTTTCAGATATTTCAGAAAAAAAAGCTTAAGGTCACACTTTCAGGAGCAATAATTTCAAAGTATATAACAACATATTAATTTGCACCATGTGTTTAGGATCTGTCTGTCTTGCTGCACAGTCGCAGTTTTCTCCATTTTCAACATCTCTGCCCTTCCATATAATAGAGTTGAATACGATTCCATCCAAAACGTGTAAAAGATATTGCCAGTGTTATATTTATAGTCAAAAAATGCCACTGTAGCTATGGATTTGCTGATACTAATTTAACCTCACTGACATTTCATTTTTCATCTGCATTTATGTAGAGTTACAACAGCTTCAGTCAATTTGACACCAACAGGAATAACAGTGCCAAAAGATGCAAGAGCCTTTTAAAATGAAGTCTGCGACTTTTATCAAAAGTTATCAAACCAGGTAATACAGTTATCAAGAGTGCAGGCTGAGTGTTATTATACATTATATGTTCTTGTTTGTTAGATAAGAAATGAGAAAGAAACTGGGAAAAGAAAAGAAACAAGATACACTCTGTACAAGCACGTGTCTTGTCTCTGGAGGGAGACCAACACACAGAAATAGAAGAATATGAAAGATTATTTCAAACAAATAGAATCTCAGTAGAAATAATTGGGTTTGTAATTACTAAGACTTTATCACTTCACTCGGCCTTGTGCCCACTCCAAATCTACAATCTGGATAAGCAAATGGATGGTCATTAATAATAATAGCGCTATTAAAACCCCTTGGTGTTGCACTGAAAAGAGGGATGCCATTACTTTCATCGCAGCTCTGGCAATCGTCATTTGAAGGAGAGACAACTGTCTAATTTTCACAGCATCACAAAAACAAGACGGCATTTCAACATCTTCCTTCCTTTCTCGGGGCTTACATTTTTGATGCTCGTCTTATAGTTTGATGATGTCTACTGATGTGTGAACTCCTGTTGTACTCAAAAGCTTTAAGCTGAGACTGATTTCTGAAGAGATGGAAATGATATGACAACATCTGTGACTTCACTGGAAAGGGCCAACATTTATCTGAATCAGTCTGAAAATGAACTTTGTAAGCTTCAAATGCTGTTTGATTTTTTTTCTACTTTTATCAGGAGGAGATACATTAAAATCCCTGGTGAAGATGACATTGTTAGGCATTTTCTACACTAAAAATTTTCGATTTCCAAAATTCATGCACCAAAATGGTCAAAATATTTTGACCAATAAAACGATTCCAGTATTACAACAACGTGTTTTTTTACAGGGATCCATCACAAAGAGAATAAAGAATGTTTAGCGGAGCTAGAGTTTAGCAAGAAGTTAGCTTGCTAGTTTCCCTCTAAAGATGACATATCACAATGTGACTGAAGTATTTCTGAAAAAAATAAACACACAGCAGTGCAATAGCTTTGGGCATAGAAAAGACAGAAGGCTAAGGAGCACTGAGGTTTAGAGTGTTAATAAAGTCGAGCTACCTGACGCATGATAACCTGCCATGTGGTGGCTAGCTACAGTGCTACGATTATGCTAGTACAAACGCATGAGTACAAGGAAAATGTAGAACTCAAGATTAGACCATCCACAACATGAGGTTAGTAATTAACACGTTGGACTGTGGTTTGAATTACTTGCTATCACAAAGTCTTGATTCTTAATGTCATCCTCACATGTTAGTTGGCCCAAAAGTTTAAATATTTAATATCTGGGACATGCCGAGGGTTTTCTCTGGCAAGTTTGACCACTGATTGATTACTTTGGTGCCCCCAAAGGCCCACATTTTGGAAATAGGGCTGATACATCATTATTTCATGAACTGATAAACAGACTGTCCTTGCAGCCAAAGGGATGGCTGTAGAAGTAATTAAAGCATTCCTTTGTGGCAGTAGAAAAATGACATGTGTTTTGAACTTGAGAGTTTGTCCAAATTAACTCTGAAGAGGCTCTCCAATCCAGCTACTTCTGTCGTGTAAAAAAAGCTAGGATGAGGTAAACAGTTTGTAGGGGCCTCTTTGGAATTAATTTAAACATGGATTTATGGTATTATGTTAAAACACACATTGGGATTAGCACCTGCCTTGTTTGGTCATCCTCAACAGGCATTAGAACCCCTGAGAACTTTGACTTGTGTGACAAGCTCAGTGTGGATTTTTCCACTGAAATACATTATTTAGGGCAATTCTCTGTTGCAAAAGATACAAAGCCAGATATAAGAAGTGGCAGAGTAATTGTTGGCCCTTTTTACTTCTTAAAACAAATAGTGCCAGATGTAATGAATGGCCTTTTTTCTAAAGGAGACAATGTGATGCAGATAAGAAGGGAGCAAGGTTGCCCATATATACTCTAGACTAATTACTTTTGATGCATTTACGGAGACATTCCTGACAACGGTGAGTCTCTGAGCCACATACGTATTTATCAGCACTTGTGGGACCTATACAGTTCCTTGCCTGTAATCCATCTAGCCTTGTCTTCTCTCGACCCCTTTTGCTTTCCTAGTGTTTGACCCATTGTAACTGAAAGTAATTGCAGGCAGAAAACAACATCTAATGATTACTTTATCTGGGAGTCTGAGAGAGAGTGAAAAGTCACAGACAGGTACTTGCAACAAAAGGAGGAGGCCTTTTTGTTCCCGACACACAATTTCAGACAACAAAGAATATTATTGACTTGGCAGAGATTAGAACACCAAAACAAATAACAAAGCACAGAGAGAGGACAAAGTGCACAAAGAGAGAAAGGATCTCTTGAACAACCAAGTGCCAAACACTTGCTTCTTTCTTTTTGTTGCCATTGATTAAAAGTATGTTGTAGGTAGAAACACCCATTTCTCCACTGAGAACGTACAAAACAGAGAGAATGTACAGACTTAATTTAATGCAAATTCCTTTATCTCCAAGTCACCTTTGTTGCAAGGAACAAGAAAAACCCTCAAATTTTCTATTTCGCCCAGCATAAAGCGTTTGCTAAAAAAGCAAGCCCCGACATCAACAACCACGACTGTGTGATTTCCATCAACAGAGAGCACAGTCGGGAAGGTAGAACACAGAAACAGTTTTCTTTCACTTGACTTTTTGTGTGTGACATTGGTTGATTACATCTCCTTCATTATGTCTGGACCACTATTGGGCCTTCCCACCCGAGGACAAGATGCCGGTGTCACCATCAACACAATCAGGCCTGGCCAAATACTCAGCATGGGCCAGATAGATGAGAGGTGCAAACACCATAACAATCTGCAATCAGCGCTCATCAACACAATGACACACAGAGGTGGAGGCACAGAGTTTCTATGGGGGGTAGAAACACAAGACATGCTGATGTAGGTACACACACACACTCTGATGCTTTCATTTGAAAATCTTCTACAAGGGTAGCAATTCATTTTCTTTTTCTTCTTTTTTGTAAACCTCTATGCTGCGAAGGCACTGGATGAAAGTGCAGATATACTGTACAGGTGTGCTGTTACCAACAAAAAAGCAATACATAAATGTATATTTATAAGACTAAAAAAATTGGATCTACCTTAAAATTCATTGCTCGTGGATGAATGTCTGAACATTTCCATATTGTGGAGATAATTTGAGAACTGGGAAGTGGAAATAAAGCGTGTAAAATGAAAAGGAAGTAAAAAAAAAAAACATTACTGGAGAATTAAGACAGAAAGAAAAACAGGCTGATTAAGTGGGACATAACAAAGCACTCTGATATTTGCAAAAAGATTGGATTGTTCCAGCAGGAATACTATCTAAACAATCATGATTTTTAGGAAATTACTTTGATCTAAAAATGAAAATGCCACTCATGACACTCTTAGCTTTCGTTTTAAAATCAAATCGGAAGCTGATTTGAAGCATAACCAGGTCCTCAGAATCAAATCTATTATGTAAGAACTGGATATTTTCTGAAAATAGCTAATAACTATGAGACCCCTGATTCACATGATGGAAAAAAAAAAAAAAAAAAACCCCGACTAGACAGACAAACTGTACAGCAGCCACCGACGTGCTACCTCCTGTGTCGTGTAACAAGCAAATTCATCACACTGACCCATTGCCCCCAATTATTATGGAAAACAAGAATGAATCAAATTAACATTGAAGAAGCTCTCCAGTCCAGTAGCCTGTCTGTATAGCCGATGGATTCAACGACAGGAGAAGAGAGGGTAATAAACACGGTGCAACTGTATATGCTATATATCTTGCAGTCATTGATGATTAGCTCTGTTTTCCCTTAGCCATACATTACGGTTATTGCCTTCATGGCCGAGCAGATAGGAAGCGGATACAAAGACATTGTGAAGCCCATCTTTCAACTGATAACTGGCAGGCTGAAAACCACTCAGCACCACGGGCTGCATGTTTTCAGTGCTTGAGTAATCTGGACATGCTGAAAATTGTAATCTCTTATATGACAAAGGTGAGAGGAGGAGGACCTGATGTTTTTGTTGTGCTCTGCCAGGATGTCGGTTTATTGTACAGTGAGGTATTTTTGAGGGGAAATCATTCAGTCTGTTATCAAAAATGAGTCTCTCTTCAGGAGTCAGCAGCCAAAGTCCTGGTGTTTTGTCCTAATAGGCAATAGTGAAAATGTGTAATCTGTTTAAGGTGTCAGTATCAGAGGCAGACACTCGTGCTGCCCTTTTCTCCTGCCTTTTCACTCTCCAGCTTTAAAATATTTTGCAGACAGCTTAAGCATGAATGGAGGCTGTATACAGCGTTAGCGACAGTCATTTGTGATGAGCAAACTTGCATTTGCAGTATCAGTGTGTATGGTAGCATGGTAACGGTTTTAATATGAAGGGCAGACTCTCCCCAAATCCCCCTGAGCATGTACACTTTAAAGGTTTTCCTTTTCCGAAGCACCACAGACCCTCCTCCGGGGACAACTATTAATTTTTCACTGGAACCTCCCCTGAATAATGAATTCTGTCCTATTTATACGCTGTGATAAGTCCACTGAATGTCTAAAAAGGGGTTATCGTGAAAAGGGTAAGGCTTTCAGAGAAAGACCTGTTCCTGCTTAACATGTTTAATTCATCCGCATCGCCATGTTCTTGAAAGCAGGAGAAAAGTCATATAATGTATCACTGGCAAACATGAAAGCAGACACAAACGGCACATTCAATAAATCACGGCTTTACTTTTACTGTTTTGATGTTGACTGTCACAATCCTCCACCCAAACACCAGTCGCTGAAAGTTCAGATATATGCTTTTTACTCCTCCAGGCCCTGGCTGACAGATATGCTCTCGCTAAAATCACAGAGGTACTCAGTGGCTTGTGTTAATGTTTCTGTCACAACGCACTTTATTTGGGGTGTGCTGAGTGCAGACATTGTCAACTAACGCTCACAACAGAGAGAGCGACAGCCACAGATAGACATGCGGAGGGGCAGAGCGCGTGGAGAATGGCAGTTGCTGAAACACAAGCAAAAGAGGTGTAAAGTTAAGTCCATAAATAATTCAATAAAAACTAGAACATGACTTCAAAATCTGAAAAAAAAGAACAACCTAAAATACTTTTGATACTTAAAATAACTGTTTCTGTCGTGACTTTCTTACTCCAGGATAGAAAAATGCTTAATTTTGTTGCTAAACTATTCATTACAGTCTCACTGTCAGATCAAATAACCATAAAAGAAAGTGTTTCAATTAATTGACATTAGAGACACAATTAAAGGTATTATAAGTTGCTACTGACACAAATTAACATAATAACAGTGTATAGTTGGAGTCAACATATAGCAGTGTGCAAAAGTCTTGAGCTATCCTTTCTTTATATCTCGCTTTCAAGGAGCCGGGCTTTGTTGTGTTTTCTTTAACTGTTCTTATGCAATAGTTCTCCAGATGGATGCTTTTTCACTTATTCTGATATTCAGCAGAGATGGACACGTCAGGCTGCTCTGCAAGCTAAGTTAACTAAGATAACATCAAAGTAAACAGAAACAATAATATGATGCTATTACAATATAATGTTACAGATAAGCAGCATTTAGTTTTGTAGCTTTGCATTTAATTGATATTATCAGCTCACCGCAGACTTGCTTTAATTCTCGTTTTCCTCTTTACTTTTTCCTTTTTTCACTCCTAGCAGGGTAATGATGCCAATCCTTTTCATTGGTTGGCATCATTTGTAATGGGAGTGAGTGCAGTCAGGTGGGGCCCCCTTATGGAGAAATTTTGGTTTAGCAGTGGCAGCACACGGGCAATCCATTGCCAGTCTGTGGGGAGCTTTAGACTGCCTGTCTACCTGCAGAGAACGTCTGTTGCCTGATGGGAGCAGAGAGAAAAATATGTGGTACCACAGGTTTGTGGGCTACTTGTACTTGTGCTGTTGCTGGTCCATCAACCAGTCACGGAGAAGAGTCAAATTACATAATTTCAAAAAGCTGTACTTTTCATATTGTATTTGGTTTTTTATCTTTGATGTTTTTTGTGCTTCTCCCATTCCTGTTGAACTCTGCCGTCACTTCCTTTCTGTCCCACATGCACATGTCAACCAATCAGTATTCAACTGACGCATAGTGTCATCCTTGTTGAGCACTGTGCATTTGGGGTTTTAGTGGACTGCAGGGGATCACATTAGTGGTGATAGATTATAGACCTTCTGTAGGCAAATATCTCCACAAATGGATACAACTGCAATAGTATAACTTAGAATCAGACAGTTCAGGTCTCTCTGACTTTCATTACAAACTTTGCACATTGCCACTGCTAAAGTTTAAGGTTTGTGAGCCCTTGGGGGCTTCCAACTGGCCGGAAGATGCGTGCCTTACTTGATGGCACGTGGCGCCTCTGGGAACACTACTAATCTATGAATTGCCCTCCACATTACTGTAAGCAGACAGAGAATGAAACAAAAGTCAGAAAGCAATGTCCTCCAAGAAGCCTAGAGAACTGTTCCCGAAGACTTCTTAAAGAAATTATAAGAAAGCATGCCTAAGAGAATTCGGGCTGTGAGGGATAAAGGTGATCACACTAGATATTGACTTTAAAGCTCTTTAGAGTAGTACAGGCCCTATGCCTTATGTAAAGTAGGTTCACTGATTGTATTCTGTCTGCAATGATGAAGGCAGTCCTCCAGTGGCTACAGCTTTCCTGTTTTAGTCCTGTGTGCTAACTTGAAGATATTAACACGCCACACCTTTGATTTTTCATTCACTCAGGACACTATCCCCTTTGTATTAAAAAATGTCCATAAAGAGGGTAGAAAAAATGGTAATGCAAGTACGTTATGTCGGCTCTACCCTGCATTCTGTATCTGCTATATCGTTTACATGTGTTAGCACACTTAAAGAATTAGATTGAAAGTACAGGTAGTTTGCCACAGAAAGTCTAAAGTCTTGGATGTCACTAACATGTCCGTATGTTTATGGAATTATTAAAGTAATTGCCAGCAACCCCCGGCTCATCGATACAGTCACTCCGGCTACACTGACATCACTATAGCCGTCTCTATTTGGGGCTTTATTCTAAGATACTGTGTCTGCTTGTGGGCATGCACGTATCTGTGCATGTGTGAGAGCGAAACAGAAACAGGCTCTCTCTTTGTAATTCAGTGTGTGAAGGCACCAATACCTATCTCTATGATAATTTCCTATTCACTATGAGCAAAGACAGCAACACTGATACAATTCATTTCCCCTTTATTAACTGGTGCGGAAATGTTGGACCCAGCAGAAGTGACTTCTGAATTCTTTTGGGGCTGTAGGGTGGTCGAGTTTGTTTTACGGCTGGGAAGAGAAAGCTGCTCATACAGGGTGGCTGATCTTAGGGGTCCAGCATACATAATAGTGTATCTGCCAGACAGAATTTTAGTCTTCACTGAACATTTAGTGGCCTCTCGAATCTACATGATACCTTGAGCGAAAGTGTAGCAGTTCCAAAAGTACACATGCTTTTTCAAAAGAAAAAAAAAAAATGAAACTGCCCAGTTGTTTCTATAAATCTTTCACAAAGTTTCGGTATCATTTGTGGTGTTTACATTCCCTGGTTAAGTTTCATGTGCGACATCCAGAGGCAAGTCCAGTCAATCACAGTGACATTCAATTCACTAGAATTGATGACTTGCCATTTTTATCTAGCGCTGATGTCCTTTTTATTTGTCTTCATCCCTGACTTGTCCTCTCTCCACTCTGACATTGCTAATTATTTCAAACTATCAGGTAGACAGCTTCATTTTCAATTAAATCTCATCTTCTCCGTTGACCTTGGAGTGGAAAACAGGGTTGCACTCGCAGCCCTGAATAGTTCCTCTGGAAGTTATGGGTGTCATTTAAGATTTAAATTCAATTTGAGCTTGACTTCAATGAACACACAGTGAGACAGAAGTGTGGTCAGTATATGTATTCCAGTAACACACTTAATGTGATAATCGAGAGGGACCCAATTAAAGCTTCAAGGCATAACTGGCTACTCCAACACACCCTGGGACAGCTAGCAAGGACAGATTTACCGCCATACGCTGCTAATCTAGCTGTCTAGTAAGGGGTATGAATCTTAATGCACCGATGTTAAGATGACATACATGACATGGTAGTTTATGCTCACAGTATTAGCAAGAATGTAAATGTAGGTTTACCAACAGAACGGTCACTTGCATCAAACTCATACTAACTGAAATATATACAGTACATATGTATTATTGAAAAGAAATGTAATTAATTTTAAATCTGCAAAAATAGCTACATGCAGTTGTAGAGCCTGCTGAGAAAAAAGAAAGAAATGAAAAACAGAGACTAAACGGAGGGCACCATGTATGTAAGAAAAACAATTACGTGATATTGACAGCTAGTGCAATCAAACGCTCCCCTGCCAGACTCAATGAGGTGCCAATCAACTGAGTGTCTCTGTGTCGTGTTATTGCTGCTACTGCTGCCTTTCATTTTAGAGTCAGAGGAGATTCTGGCGTAGTGAATCATCAGTCGATACCTCAGAGCTGACGGTTAATGCTGATTGATGACACTCAATCCCTTAAACCAACTCCCCAGCATACCCGGCTCTCATCTGTAATAAACAGTAAGGCTAGCAATAATAATAATAATAATAACAATAATAATAATAATAATAATAATAATAATAATAATAATAATAATAATAATAATAATAATAATAATAATAATAACAATCAAGTAGTATTGAGATAAAAGTATAGACGTAGTGATATAAGTCTTGTTTTAATTAATACTCTACCCAACTTACCCCCCCCCCCATTTTAATGACTTTATTGTTGCTTTTTTTCCAGAAATGGGTTCCTCGGCGAATATTTACAAAAGGTCATCCATGATTAATTCAAGCTATAATTATAAAGATTATTAAAACAAAAGACGAAACACCGGGTGCTTTCTCCTCATTGTCCAATGAAATACCGTGAATTCAAATGCCATCAATAGAATGGCATTAGCCAACACAATGTGCAGACGCTGAAGAACGGCTTAGTACACACATGCAATTAAAGTGATTCTATCAAATCTGACATTTCTATCATCATAACACTCTACCTTGCACTCCTTTTGCCTTCACCTGTGGTGACTTGCTCATGACTAGAATAATAGAACAAGACCACTCCTCGACAGAGAAAAAGATAATTTCTATTTAATGTGAATTTGTGTGAAACATGACGATAGGAGCCTGTAATAGGCACTTTCTAACCCAGAAATGTCAAGCAGAAGGAGGAACATTGCAACAAAACATAGGTATGAAATGGAATTGGTCAGGACTGTCACCCCTAGAAAGAACATAAAGTGATTCTCTCACTGTTCTACGGTCTTTGTCTCTACTCTGTCTGTCTGTCTCGATTTCGTGCTATTTGCGCTTCTCTGCCTTCTTCTTGCAGTTTATTGTCGGGACAATTTCAGGTAGTCTGATTTATTAAATCTCGCTTTGGAAAAGGCAACTTTCTGTGCTCGTCTGGATACAGTCTAAAAATATATCTTATGCTCAACCTCATCCAAACATGATCTACTATAGCAAGGAACAATTCTTGCATTTATTTCTTTCAGTTCTCTCCAACGCTGACTTTTTGTGGTACCTTTCAGTCAACACCATCCAATATAAAATATAACAAACTCAACGCTTTACTAATTTGCAAGCATGTCACCCAAATAATGTCTAATTTGAAATTCAGTACGGAAATTTATTCACACTTATTATTTTACCATTTACCAAAAGTTTGTTTCTTTAAGAAGCAAAACGAATACACAGCGTTCTATAATATTGGTAAAGATTAAAACAAGCTGCCTGCACAGTGCTTTGAGACTGCAAGTGATGTGGGCTCGCATCCCCTTGATTCCAGTCGCCCTTTCATTCATATGTGCTTATAAAGAGCAAGGTTGCCCAATTATCATTTAAAGTGGTTAACATGCCCCAGCTGGCATTTCTTTCCATTTTCATCAAAACTATTATTCATTGTCATTATCAAACATGTTGAGAGCCCTCGTTGGAGTTGGCTGGCTATATTGCACATCTTCGCTTCGAGTACCGGTAAACAAACCTAAAGCTGGCAAACCCGAGTGGCAATATGGGAAATAATCATTAAGAAGCAGCTTCCTTGAAGCCCTGACCCGTCAAAAACAATTATCAAGGATTCAAATGCTATAAGAATGTGAATCACAATGATGTTCCGTTTCTGACACCTTCTCTCCCTCCGCTCTTCATTCCGTCTGCACTTTGCAGTAAACACAACAAAGAACTGTAAACTGTACTGGCAAAAGAAGAAAGGATATTAATTTTTCAACCTGGAAACTGTAAACTGAAAATACCTGTGAAGTGGATAATTCTGTCTGGGGGAGACATGTATTTTCCCCTTCCTTGTGTCAACACAACTTCTTTTGAGGTGTGCAGCGATGTCTGTATGGACCTGATAAGTCTCTTATTTTCAGCAAAGAGTAATTTGCAAAATGCAGACGGCTGTACACAGACTCTCCACATTGTTAATTAAATCATTCTGCCTTTGATGTTTTCTCAGGTTTTAATGGGAAAATAACAAAATTAAATAGGATGCTGTCTTCCCTCCTAGTGAAAAGAATGATCCATGGATGCTACATCAATTATTGAAGCTGAAATACTGTAAATAAATTAAATTAACCATAAATAAACCAGCATGACTTCCTAGTGAAAGCCCAGTATTGTTTTTCTTTAAACCTGTCAAGACACTGGCATGTGAAGGCCAGCATATATTATTCACAGCTATTTGCAAATCATACCTGTTGCCAAATGATCACGGACACTACGTTAAGGGAACAACAATACGTGGGTCTGATTCAAATGAAACATTGTATTTCGACGTAACCATATTATTTGAAATCTATGCGGGAGATTAATCAAAACAGGAAAAAGTAAAAAAATAAAAACATTAAAAAAAAGAGGTCACCAAGTAGAAGGGGTGGTTTGGAGCCTTATGATTTGGATTATATTCATCAGAATCCACCTTTCAGCATTTTACAATCTCCTACAACCTGTCTCTTAATTTGATCAATAAAGATGAGTTCCTCTCCTTAATGAAATCTGCACTCAATCACAAGTTTGTCAGCGAAAAGGTCAAGCAATAAAAGGAGATTTTGTTTGCAGAGGGGGAAAAAAAAGGCACTGCCTAATTAGTTTACTCTGCTCAAAATGGGACAGCTAAACAGCAGTCTTTCGGAAAAGTATGATGCAATCCATTTTATTTAGTCAATAGCTTCCTGGGCCACAAATATGCTGGGAGTATTACATGGCGACCTTTGCACTAATCAATCCTCTAACGCTTTGTGTCTAAAGAGTAAAGTCTGCAAATAAGGCAGAGCGAGTGTGTTTTCCAAGCAGGGTCAAGCTGATAGCACAATACAACCCCTAAGGTGTTGATGGCAGGCTGATTATCTGAGCGGTTAGTGTTTTTACTCTGACCTCTAATTACTTCCAAGGCTAGTCTTTGAAAAAGCAATTATGAGCTGGGCCAAGCTCTACATCTCACTTTAATGGTTCAATAATGTTAGAATTTATTTGTTCTAATTTGCAAAATGTCAGCAATAAGCAGACCAAAAAACCAAATAATTAAAAAAAATCACTTTCATTTTTCCTCTACAGTGTGCCACAGGGTCCATGTTCCATTAAAAATCAAATGTTTCTTTTAGAGTCTAACCTAGTATTAATTAAATTTAGTCATCGCGTTTGGATCTGCAATGTGTACAACTGCAATCAAACATTCACACAACATGCATCGATATGACAAAAAAAGAAAAAGAAATGTAATTTGTTATTCGCTAATATGCAGATGGTTTAATATTTGGCTTAATGACTAACCCTGTATTTGTAAAATATGAAGTTAGTAAAACACTTATATTAAGCACAATATGGGATGCATGGAAGCATCCAAGGAAGTCTCTCTGCATTTAACTGCCAGAAGAGGGCATACGCTGTAGTCTCCCTCAGTGAGTCATTTCAATGTCTTGCTGTGTTAAGAAGTTACTTGAGACCCTTAATGCCGCTGCTAAGCCCTCTGATGTGCTATATGATCTGGTGCCTGTGTTGCAGAGTGGTACCAACAATGCATGCTTACAAGATGCATCTATGTAACACTGCACAAGGCAACAAAATAGACATAAATTCTCTCTGGGATCAAGAAATGTGCAATTGCTGTTGTTTGTGTTTTTTAGTTATGCTCAAACAGAAAAAGTGTACACATAAAAAGAACAGATTACATTGCATGTTACATGATTCTTTTGTGTAAATTGCGTTCACCGTGTAGCTTATCCACCCACTTCAAGGCAAGCGCTGCGGGTAAGGTTAGATTATTATAAGCGATCTTGTAATATTATGAAGGTATGAGGCACCTGCCTAAATGATATGTCCTGCTCCTGTCTAGCCACAGTTGTCCAAAGGCAACTTGACAGCATGGCCCCACAGACAGGCCCAAGATTAATGATTTGTGACAGCTTCAACGAGCCAGGATATGAACAGTCATCCTGCAGCCATTACATAAGTACAAACAGCTGTTGTTTCGGCAGAGGCTGTGATTTCTTACTGTAGCTGCTCCACATAGAACTGTGGCGGGAGAAGGGACCCCTGTCACATACAAATAGGCTGAACAATATTGTGGGGCAGCAGGGTTTACGGAGCAAGTGGCTGCATCACTGGTTGCAATTTCAATAGAGAAGGACTTTTCAATGTAGTCATTCTTCCTCTGGTCCCAACATACTGAGACTGAGATATCTGAGGCATATGTGAAAACAAGTAATTTGGTTTATTTGGTTCATACTGATGGCTTTGAGCATTCATGCCAATTCCTGGTGTGCAATTATAACAGCCTCAGTTATGTTTGGCGCTAATTCTCCTGCTCAGGCTATGTTGTGATTAGCATAGGCATGAATGGAGCTAGACTAAACCTAGTCAGAGAATATAGTGAAAGGCCTGCGATTATATACAACATTATTCCTTTTCTGTTTCATTCTGAGAACATTGCCTTGTTCTGTAACAATAGGATTGAGATAGTCCCATTGTAATGAAAGCCTATTTTCAAACCTAGTGAATGTATGCAACATGACGAACCACTTTGTTTTAGAAGACAAAAGAGAGACTTGGCCTTGGCATGTGCTTTCTGATACAGTCTGCTTGCTATTTCTAACTCTTTTCTTTCTAGATCACCCTAAAGGGGCATGCAGAGGAGCTTTGACTAGATAAAAACAGTTTAGAATTTGCTTTGCACGGAAGGCCAGGTTGAAACCTTTTGAATGACCATCTAATATGTTTTGTTAAACCACCAGTAATCATGAGCTGTTATTCAGCTATTATATTACAGAAAAATACGATTTTTCTTTAACAAAATGTTCTGCTGCTACATTGTAATGATACATTATTACACATCTTAATTTACTTTTTCCAGGAAGGCTACACATTCTAGAAAAATTGTGTTTAAAAAAAGGCACCACATTCACCTTTTGTACAGTTCTACATCATATTTGCAAAATGTCTTTGCATGTCTGCATGCACTGTCCTTGCTTAGGATTCAGCAGATGGAACCATGGGATGGAGGTTATCAGCCATCCCATTCCCCTCTGGACTGTAATTCGTTGTCGACAATGTGCTATGGACCCTAAAGGCCTGCCATCTGCTTACTTTTGCTCCTTCCAAAGGTGAGAAATTTCAAACTCCCACCTGGTTGATGTTTTAGCCATCAGGCCACCTCGTGACTAGCGACAATTACATGTAATAAATATGACACTTGTTTTCAATAAAGTAACTCTGGAATGTAAGTTGACAGAATACTATTTGCCCTTAAAATCTCTGTGTATTCTGATTGGTACAAATATTTCTTTCCTCTTTTTGAGGTTTTCTGAAAATTCAAAACCTATAACAGGAAGTAAACACACGCACTCCATTAACAATGACCCCCCTTCCCCCAATATAATACTAACAAGAACATATGGATTCTAAGTTGAGGTTTTTTGCCTCCTTTTTGAGTTAACTCTTGATCTAAGCAGAAAACAGAGCAGTGACTTAACAGATACACTGTGTCCCAAGAGTGTCTTTATACTTAAACATTGAGCTCTTATCCTAAGCTTTCTGTATAACATTCTATACATCATCAAATTGATCCAATAAGGAAGATTTAAGCCTCAGCTCCGATACAGATCTCTCATTCTAAGGTCAGTTACTGGGAGCCAAAGGTCACGGGTCACCTGCCTCCTCACACCTGCCCTTGATGTATCCCCAGCACAACTCCCTGAGGATCCAAGTGATTCCTATTCTGCTGATGAGTTAAATCTGCTTGAGCCACAGAAATCCACAGGATTTTCATTGGCCTTGTCTGCTGCTGTGTAGGACAGCAATCGTACTTCTTAGCTACATCAATCAATAACCACACAACATGGGCACAGCATGTTGCTGCTGATGCACGACGTTCTAAGTTTGTCCAGCAAACCAAAGTTAATCCTGCAAAAACTCAAGGTAATTCATCATCAGATGGATTATACTGGGAAACTTTGACTCTGCACAGACACATAAATTCCTCAGGAGGCATAATCTTTTTACACTAAATCACTCATTCCCTTGATGCATAGATAGAGGGAGTGGTGAACTGTGAAACCATACAGTATGATGCAGGGTTGCTAAGTATAGTGCATGCAGCCCATAGAAGTTGTGGACAGAAGGTATCCCCTGGGCGCTCAGAGAAATGCTATGTATGAAATGGAGCGGCAAACTTCCTCGTTTTTTGAAATGAGGCATTATGTATGCATCTGAGGATGTTTGTTAAAAACCCTTGTCTGCTGTCAGGCTTCACCTCCTTTGCTAAGCTCATAGAAGGAAACGTAAGCTGTTTACAAATGCAGTATGACAGGATGGATACTGCTAACTTAAGTTTTGATGTCAAAACCTGTTACTGACATTTAACAAGAAGAAAAAGCAAGTCAGAGCCTGAAAAAAACCCGACTGACATGTGGATGAAAATAATGCTTAACTCTGGAAGTGCTACAATGTATTTGTTCAGAGTAAACAAAGCTTGTGCTAAGTTGTGATCCCATACTATTTTTATTTAGTGCTATAAGCTTCTAATTATTTAGTGGAATGGAAATAATTATCTCTAGAGAATAATAATGACTTATATTAGAAATAATAACATTGACTTTATGTGTGGGCAGACTGTATGTTACACTTTAGAGTCCTGCTATAATTCGTTGCCACAAATACCACTGTTTCTTTATGTTTTTTTATCCACCTATAGCAGAATGTATACAGGAAAAATATTGAGTTTGGTGAGAAAGGCTTTGGGCTGTTTTGAGTTCAACTGGGAATAGATTTTTTTCAAGGGCAGTGTGCAATCATGGAGCTGTGTTATTCCCTATGATTGCCAGACCACTGGCAAAATGTGCAAACACATACACACACACACACACACACACACACAAACACACATAGATGTGCACATGGCATCACTGTGTGAAAATGTGACTCCAAAACATCAACAAAATATTCAGAGGGAAGATCAGAGTGCAGAGACATCACACATCTAAGTCCAGGTGATATTACCATTTTTGTGCATCATTCTGCTCTTCTCTATGGCCCAACAGTTGTGGCCCATGCACTATGGATTAGCTAAATCTGTTGTCAAGGCAACATGATAGATAAAAAAAACAAAAAAACAACAACAACAAAAAAACAAAATTAAGAGGCTTTTGCAGCTAAAAAAAACTTCTCGATATGAAGCTCAGAAAAAGAGGTCACTGTAAAATCAAACAGAGAACAACTGGAGTATGGAGACAGATTAATAGATTCAGTGTGTCGTTTCAAAAGGAAATAGAGCAATACAATTTTAAGGAATCAGAAACCTTTTGATACAAGCTAGCATACAACATTAATTTGACTGTCCCATGCAAAAACAAACACAGGTGTACTTACTGTAAAATTCAGGATTTATCCTTTGCACTGGAGTGAACTGTGCTCATTGATAAAACTCAACTCCATTTGGCAATGCTAAAAAAACCACTCAACTTCAATTTCTGCTGGGAAAAGCTACATTTCAACTTTTCAATTAAGAGCGGCTTTGGCTCAGGTGAAGAAAAAAAAAGTGCTTTGTCCACCAGGATGGTGATTCAATCCGCAGCTCATCCACTTTGCATATTGAAGTGTCCTTGGGCATTATACAAAAGCCAAAAATTGCACTTATGTCACTGGTGTGTGTGTGACAAAAAATGAACTCTATGTTTAGCTTTGTGTGATTGTGTCTTGTAGAGGAAAGGAATATCTGAGTGTCTGATAAAACTCGAGAAAACGGCACACAAATTCCATCTGTTTATCTTACATGACATGCTTTGTACGCTGCTGCAATTGTCAGAATAACTCATCTTGATAAGTTACAGTTTTTTGTGATTTTTTAAATTTTCTCCAACTTTGTGATTTGTGCCTGTATATATTTTGATTGCCTGTGGTGCTTTGGAGGGGGTTTTAAATAATCAAAGGGAAATAACTTCAAAGAGATTAACTCATCAGCTTTGGATAATAATGAAACAATGAGGTAGCACATTGTTTTCTTTTCCTTTCACAGCCACTGTATTAGAAATCAGAAAAGAACACGTAGAGTGATTTCATTATGTTTTTGTCTCGCTAGCTGTCTTTCACTGCCATTTCTAATTTTTTATTTTTTTAGCACTCTTTTGTTAGAAGGAATAATTCAGTTCAAGGGCAGTTTACTAGCACCCACTCAACCACGGTTGATCTTCCATCACTGCCAGCAGCAGTGAAAAGCCAGGGAAGAAGTCAAGGAAGATCACAAGCCTTACTGCAAAGAAAAAATATTTGTTTTCCCTTTTGACTTTGGTATTCAGAAAGTCAGCGAGCACCTTATGAGGACCAAGCATTATTAGAGAATCATACAAATGTGCCTGGACTGTGAGTGTAGTATGACTTCAAGCTTGTTAAAGGGGCCTGGTCAAGTTATGTCAGATTTTAACAGCCATTCGCACAGATTGGCCTCGCCGGCATTCTGAAGGCCCATAAAGCCTGATTCATCACCCCTATCACTTGCAGAGGGCATGCTGAAGGCAGGGAAAGAGCAGCTCTCAGGTATGCTAAAGTCATTCATGATGGAATCTGTCAACTCTACAAATGACTCCCTTTCACCCTGCTGCCTAGTGCATTTTATCAGCAGAAAGAGTCAGTGACAGAAACTCTATTGAACTCTGACTGTCTCTCCACACACATTATTTTGTTCCTTAGAGAAACATTTGTATTAGGACAGTGCTAGATTATCAGTCAAATTTGGGCCTGAGAATAATAATAAGAGCTAAGTAGGTAATACTTGTCAGAACCCCGAGTCTCATTGTTTGCCAGTAGTATCCCTGCTTGGCTCTTCTTTTTCACCTTCCCCCTAGTAACGATAATTATATTGGGAAATTCTATTTGTTGCAAGGCTGCTGACAACCCTTGAGAATGGAAAATACAATTTAATAATTTGCTGCTGCCGACACATCTTCAAGCACAGCAGGATTCAGGGGCAGAAGACAACGGGAGGGCTTTAGAAGCATTATGGATGCTATTGGATCATTTTTTGAGTGACAGATAACAAGCTTGGAGGCCCAGGGAAGTTCTCCCTAGATGAATATAGTCTGCTTTGTGCCAGTTAACAGATATGTTTATTCTTGTCATTAAAAACAGTGAAAATGTGGAAATAAAATTGATTATCCACACTATTTTTATTCTGTTTGCTGAATCAATAACTGTTTTTCTTTGTATGTATCAAATATTTATCATTCATTCTTTTCCTTAGAAGCTATTCTGTCCCAGATTGTAACCACAAATGTGCTAATACGTAACCCAAATATATGTGCCATTGATATCAAGGATGAATGCAATTTTTTTTTTTTTGTGGTGGAAAATTGAGTATCGGAGTGTGGATCTTGGCATACCAGCTGCTGGGCTGCCTCCTTACATTCTGTTTCCCTCCACTAGTCCAATTTCATATTGATGAGCTCTGCAGCAATTCAAATTGCATGTCTTCTTTAAACATTTAACTAGCAAAGAGAGCAATCACAGTCTTTGCTCAAATCCTGCCTCTGTTGAAAAATGCAAATGCTACTGCTGTGAAAGGAAAATCAGAAACTAGGTAAGCTACCTGAAGAAGTTCAGATTTTCCACTTAATAAAAATTGGCTTTGTCTTACATGCATAACCGAGGCTGTGTGTTTAGCCAATTCACATGATGGATCCTTTGTAATTCACCTTCCAATAAAAATCAATAGTAATACTGATTTGTAACTTCACCATTTGTTTCAAAATAAAATTGCAACTTGCTCCCAAGGATTTGCCGTGGTGCATATGTACTGCTGAAAGGATAATAACTGTATATATATATATATATATATATATATATATATATAAAAAGCCTTTGTCTAATATTTGTGGAATCCATGGATATATTGACAGTGTTTTAGAACAAAAAGTCTTCCCTGTACCATCCCGAGACCACAATTGATATTTTGGGGTTTAAGCTAAGGTTTGCATGAATTATATAAAAGAAATGTAGAAACACTGCATTGCCACAAGATTGGATAACAAAATATTACTACTCCATGACTACTTAAAAACAACAACAACAACAACAACTAAGAACAAAAATCAAGAACAAAGGGCTCTCTCAGCATTATTCTGATGATATAACAGCAGTATGCTAAATGTGTCACATGCCTAAAACTAAATGAGTTCAAATTACAACACTAGCTGGCCCGAGAAAGTGAAGCTCAGACAGTGCTGTTGCTTTTGAGGTAAAACTACACTTGAAACACACTTGGATCAGTGTGAGCAGTAACAGGAGCAAAACATATGGAGGAAAATACACTTGTGAAATAACCTAAATGGTTGGGTCCATTTTTTTTTTCATCCTTGGCTTTTATAATGCTGATTCTAGTTGCTCCCAAGAAAGCTGCTTAAAAATGATAATCCAGGGAAGGAAGGGAGGATCTCCACAGACCTGCCTCAAGCCTGCTTCCAAAACTATTAAGAAATATTATGCATCCTTCCAAAGAAACCAGCCTCACTCTGCCTCTCGCACACGTTTCCTCCTTTATTCTTTCTGACAAACAAGTGGTGGAACAAAAATGTAAGTACCTGTAAAATACCAGATCATAAGAAATGGTTTTTGTGGGTGTGTGACCGATTTTCAAATATTCAAACGTTTTCAGACACCCTTTCTTATTTTGAAACATACACCAAAATTCAGAAATACATAAAAAAAAAGTTTGGACAATTCGGATGAACTTGAAAGTCAAAATTTACTATGATTACCTTTATTCTTCAACACAGCTTGACCTCTCTTTAGCAGTGTTCTTGTAATTTCTTTAAGTAGTCTTCAGAAATAATTATCCAGGCTTCTTGAAGGACATTCCAAAGCTCTGCTTTGGATATTGGCTCCCTTTTTTGTTCCGTTTTCTGTCAAGATGTTGGCATCTGTGCGTTGGAGAGGCCAATCCGTGACTGATAGTGTTCTACTATTTGTTTTTCTACTCGTGTATGCTTTTACTGCATTGGTAGCGTGTTTGGGATCACTGTCATGCTGAAAAATGAAGCCATTGCCAATCAGATGCTTTCCAGATGGTATTGCATGGTGGATCAAAATCTGATGGTACTTTTCTGCATTCATAATCCCATCAATTTTAACAACATCCCTGAAACTGCTAGCTGAAATGCAGCCCTAAAACTGTGACTGTCTTGCGGTGCCTCCCCAGTATTTTACAGACGGCTGCAGAAACTCACTGTTGTACCTCTCTCCTGACCTCCTCTGTATATGCTGACAATAATTTGAACCAAACATTTAAATATGGATTTTTCACACCATGAGACCTATCTTGCAAGATAGGCAATATGCAACAAACTTTCAAGACCTTTAAAAAAAACTATTGTTAAAGCCCATTTAAAATTGCAAGACAATCTGGCTCCCTCGAAGCAAAATATAAATAAATGAATGCTGGCTCAGGCCTTTTGTACAGTACTGTTTCCACATTTTTTTAAATAAGTATTTGAATGTCTTTTTTATGTTACTGTATGTATTATAAAAAATACAATGGTGTTAGTATAACACAAAAAGTCTCCACTTTAAACACAGGATGCCTGATTAAGTGCAAATATTTAAAAGATTTTACAAGAGTTGCTCTGCATCTGGATGAACCTAGAAAAATTTGAAACTACAATCACACATTTACTACACAAACAAACCAAATCCTAAAAAAGCACACAGAAGATATTTGGTTGCATGCCTTTCAACTTTATATCGACTGTAATTGTGCCACTGGCAAACTGGGGGACTGCTAAAATACATGTAGGAAACATTTATACTTAGAGTGTTTTGCAGATAACCAGGGGTGGTGCCAATGTGGCATAGTGTAGAAACTGCCACGAGTTGTCACCCCGCATGAATATTTCTAATAATAATCGAATCTAACAATCTTACTATTGAGAGATCCACTGGATGTGCACTTCATTTACATTCGACTGTGATTTTTTTTGCGGGATAACAACAAGTTGCATTAAATTGTCTTAAAAGTTTATGTGCATACTTTTTTAAGTTGTCTTAAAAATGTATGACCTTATGGGTACTCGAAGGCCTGTGATGTGCAGTATTTCTACATGAAGAAATTGTAAATTTATTAATTTGAATATCTGGTATGAATATCTGCTATAATACGTGGTCTGCCACACACGCAACCTTTTTTTGACTCCCATCTAAACTGCATAAAAATGGCATTAGCTATGAAACTATGAGCTATGGTGACCACAAGGAAGTTTTTTTTAAAGCTTTTTCATCTAGTAACAGCCAGCCACCTCCAGCAACCACTCACCAACTGATTTGAGAATACGCATTTTCCACACAGGACTAGTTGGTGCCAGGGGGATCACCAGCCAACTAATATAATATAATATAATATAATATAATATAATATAATATAATATAATATAATATAATATAATATAATATAATATAATATAATATAATATAATATAATAAGTGTATTGGATTTAGTGGCTAAGTTAAAGAAGAAAAAACTAACTTCTGTAAAACATGGAAGGACAGAGGGAGTCCACATGGTGGTCTCTTGGAAGAGAACTCACTCCCATGTACATATAAAGCATTCACTGAAAGATAATAAAAACATGGCAAGTCTAAATATTCAATTTTAATCACTAGATGTCCATAATTCCAACAGAAAGGGAAGAGCACTGTCTTGCCCTGTATTATCAGTAATTTGTGGATTTAGTTGGTCAGTATGGGTTTTAGTTTAGCTTAAACACA
Source organism: Neolamprologus brichardi (assembly GCF_056152115.1). Lineage (NCBI taxonomy): Eukaryota > Metazoa > Chordata > Actinopteri > Cichliformes > Cichlidae > Neolamprologus > Neolamprologus brichardi. Next base: position 28,698,054 of record NC_142105.1, read on the forward strand.
CTGCTTTGTCAATATCCATCATTGCTGAAATCCTTATAGCACACGCAGTGTTCAACGACTCCTTTAATGACGGTCTCTCTTGTGGCATATATGTCAATTTGTCTGGTGATTTATTTGTTGGCTGACTGGCCTGGTATCACCTAACTCATTCAGGTAGACAGAGTGTGTATGTGTGTGCGTGAGTCACAGTGGGAAAAAGAATGAGAGAGAGCGAGCGAGAATGAGAGAGACAGCCTATGCAATGCAATCATACTTGGCCTGCATCCACTCACGTTGTAATGGGAAAAGCAGTGTGCAAGCAAAACTCTCATGAGAAAACAGGGAAAGATGAGAAAATAAGTGGGTCAAGCACTAGGCGTGAGGGGCAGGATTGGCAAAGAGGACACCAGTGAAATCAATGCACATCTCAAGGCTTGCTTTGGTGGGATATCGAACACCAGAAAAGTGTACTGTGGTGGTAAACGATGGGCTAAAAGCTGTAGGTGCCCTATCTGAGTTTGATTATCTCGTTCCCAAGGTATTCGTCGTCATCATATCTTGCGAGATAAGTATCATAATAGTTGTGTATTTTTGCTGTTACAGTAAATGCTACCCAAATTGGTAGCCATTATAACACTTGTCTCCTGAGATAGAAGCAATGATACTTCACGGGCATCCTGGTGTTAAAGAAGCTAATTGTTTCTGTCAGTCCCTGAGCAAACACGAACCGGCCTTCACAGCATTTACAGGGACATTCAAATACAAATGGCAAACAAACAATACTCACAAAAACCAATACAGTTTTAACATCTGACCTTAACCTTCAAACATTTTCATTTCCACATTCTAATTTCAGATTTGTATTAATGAAAATTGGTCTTTCAGAGAAAACTTGGCAAGATACGTGCCCATTAGTGAGTTAGGAGCTGAGCTGATCAGTTTTTATTAAAATAAATAATATTAGTTTAGACTCTCCATTACAAACACAAGGTGAAGGGAACTGATCTAAGAATATACAAATAAAAACAATCAATGGAATTCAAAAAAACATGTTTTACAAGGTCAACATGTTATCTGACGGATTTGTCAATATTCAACAATTCAAATTCTCTTTCTATTCTACATATTTGGAGAGAAGAAATAATCATTTCATGATTTCAAACTGAATCAAATAAAAATTAAAGCTAATAAGAGTCAAAGCCCTTACATTTTAGAGCAATATAATCCCATTAATGTTATCAAAATGAAATCTGTTTTGATTATTTTAAGGTTTTTAAGAAGCCTTTGATGAACATGGTTTGCCATAAAGAAAAGATGTTTACAGGCTGAGACGTCGTAGCTGAGGTGAGCCCATGACTGACTCAGGGGAATGGAGTTAGCTGAGTAATGTTTGCAATAAAATCACGCTGTAAATAGAATAGAAGCTTTTGATTTTTATGTATACGGACTACTCCAGGTTGAAAGGCTTTAAGTACCGGAACTGCTGACTAGTTTTCTGAGCTCAAAAAGTCAAAATTCTGGAGTGCATGCTTAGCACACGTGAACATAAGCTAGATCGGTGCAAATTTGAACCAGATTAAAGGTCCAAATTGAAACTTACAGTTTTGTGGTACACATGCAGCAATGTTCAGTTCTCTGAACTGCTCTAGGTATCTGAGTTTAAGTAACCTCACTGTTGTTTTTATTTGTTTTTTGACACGCTGAAACCTTTTTAGGCTGTTGGCTCCCATTATCTGGGATGTTGCTGCTCCGAAAGTGCTCTGTCAAAACAGTAGCCCTAAAACAGGTAGCTTTTATCTATAAAGGGAATCAACATATGGAAACCGTTACACACACAGCACAAAACTGACTGAAATTGGGGCTCTTTCAGAATACAAAATAGAACACTTTCCAGGGTCTGTCTCTGTCTCTCCTTTCCCCCCACCTTCAGCAGTGAGCTATAAATGTTCTGTGCTTGAAATTTACTGTTCATGTATTCTCACCCACCATTAACACAATGGGGCATTCATACCCTTAAGCTTCTCCAAAATTGACAGAAAAAAATAAAAAGCAAAACAAGAGTCCTCAGGTGTGAATTTCGCTGTCACATCTCCATTATTTTTTGAATCAATATGATTTCTTCTTTTTTAGTAAGCATTTTCATTTCATATAAATCACCACAGGTCTATATTGGCGAAAGAAAAAAAAAATCTCATTTACAAATTGTGTCCTCGTTTGTTAGTGGCACAGCACCTCAATTACCCAGTGAGCAGGTTTTTATTTATTCATGCAGACAAAGTCACGTATTCATGAGGATTAACCCAAAACTCGCTCATAGACTGGCAGGCACAGATTGCATATTTTACCATATGAGCAATAGCTGACGCATTTACCCTCAAAAGATTGAGACAAAGCATGAGAGAGGCAGACCAGAGAGAGCTTTTGGGTCACTGCATGGTCAGTTTCACTAACTTTATTCTGATTTGTGTTTTCAAGAATATATAAAAGGGTAATGTATTGTGAATAATATTGTATGTGTGCAGTGGAGAGCGTTCTTGCTCGGGAGAAGCGAAAGAGCATATGGAGCCAGAACGAAAAATAGGAAACTGAGTAATTGTTTGTTTTTGTAACGCTACTTTTTTGTTTTCTCCGCAATATGAGTTTGGTATGTGACGCTCCGAAAAACAGTTTAAAATTAAATGTTGCCTGAAGAGGTCCAAATCCAGCATTTACATCCACATTCGTGAACAAGATGGGAAACAAAATAAACAATGTACAAATCGGTTCCCGTAAGTAAAAAAAAAAAAAAAAAAGTCATACAGTAATACACTGAATGTCAGCAAAATGCATTCCCTTCAGATCAAATGTACTCTCTCCGGAAAATATCAAATCATCCTAATAGCCAAATTTCTCTTCAGAAATTGTTAGGGAAATCCTCTGTCCCCTGTCATATTACCCACATTTATCAGGATGCAGCATAGCCATTAAGTCTGGAGGTTTATCAAATTATCTGCTTGCAGAATGGCCGAAAAGGGACACATTACAACCAGTCGACTTTGTCTGAGCTGCTGCAAAGCAATATTCCGGGATGCTGCAGCAACCAAAAGCAAATTATGGTGAACATAACACAGAGTTCAGTGGAGCGTTAACAGAATGGATGGCCCTATCCTGATTTTCTATCTGTTGGGACAGATGTCGCTAAGTCCCCGTGACTTGTGAGGTGGACGGCCCTGTAAGCAATGGCAGATGCTCCAAAGGTAAGACAGATGGATTTTGCCAGGGTTCTATGGCAGTATGCGCATTTTTCACTTGGAAGAAAATTAACAGTAATAACTGCAATGTCTAGTTTGAAATGATGAGGAAAGAAACTCTTAATGTCCTCTATTTAAAATAACATATGCCATACTATTCAGACAGACCCTTGCAAATATGGCCATTAATAGTATGGGCCAAGTAAAATATAGTTAAAGCCAAGAACATTTTTTGAATAACCAGCAGCCAGAACTTTATAAACTTAAAAACACAACTTGTAAAAGACAGGGCAAGAAACCTGTATGGAAGTGTAACGTGTTGGCTTTGGTTTGTCGGAAACTGTGAGTACAAAGTGTAACAAACATACATATGCTGTTCTGAAAAATCAGTGATAAGGGATAAGGCAAGAAAAGGCATCCCTTCACTAATTATGTGTCCAGTTGTCTTTCTTGTCTGCATTTGTTGACAGTATAAGTGGGCCTGTGGGTGTATATCAGCGCCTGCTCGAGAGCACACAGGCATGTGTCTGCTGCACATGTGAATGTGTGTGTGTGTGTGTGTGTGCTTGTTATATTCAAATCCTGGCTGCTGCACACAAGTCGCCCAAACCCAGTGTTTCACAAACACCATGCCTTCTAATACGCTGCAATATCAAGCATCTATTGTTGGATAATTGCCACTGATGGAGAAAAAAAAAAGACCAATATTTCATTCTGCACAATCTGTGGTAAACTGAAATCAATGAGGCCGAGTACTGTGATTAAAATGTGATCGGATCACTGACGACCAACAATGACAACAAACACGAAACAGAGCTCCTTTTTTGAACAGACAAAGCTGCTCAGTGGTTTAAATTTTGTCCACTGTGGCCAGGATAATGGCAACCTATTGATCGCTTTTGGCATTTACGCTGAAACTCGAACTTTCTAAGCGGTTCACGTTAATTTTTAAAAGAAATCGTGACGTTACGTGAGACCTGTTTTGTGTGGAGGGGAGACTGGGGGACCTTTTGTTTTGCTCGAGTTTTGGACTGATCTCGTGTTGGGCAGCTCTGCTTTTTGTTTGATCTCCTACAGCGGGAGAATCACACTGAAGAAAGATCTACAAGGGAGGTTTTCAAAGACCCTTAGGTTGTCGATGCTAGTGCTTTGTGTTCGACCTCTCTGTTCTTAACTGTAGTTGTGCAACGTGGGAGGTTTGTTCAGCTAGATGCCGATCAAGGTGTATTCTGTATGTGCTTCTGTAGGAATGCTTTATATATATGCTTGGCATGTAAAGGGTCTGCATGCGCTGTGTCTTTCTGGACAAGAAGGGTGATTAATAAAGAAACAAAACAACAAATAAGATGTTTATTTTATTTTATTTATTTTATTTCTTTTTAAGCCTTAAGAGTGATGAAGCTGAACTTTAGAAAAGAGCAGATTTTATATGTCCTTCCTCACAGGACTTTCTCTTTTACTCTCTGCCAATTCATTAACTTGAAGAATTGAGAAATATTATCTTGCGTGGTCTCAAAGATCTTCTTAACAAAATTCCAAGGCCACTAAACTGCACTTTCATTTTCTGTACGACTAAAATGTTCCCAAATTGACAGTTGCTGACTACCTTTTGCTTTTACTCTTCGTGTTTACTTGCCTTCATCTCGAACATTTTAGTGTTTGTGCTTTTCTTCTGCATTATGTTTAGAAAAGTGTAACTATAATTAGACGCTTCAAGGCAACAACAGCTTAAAAGAGGGCTTTTAGTGATCAAATGTCTCAAGTTCTTCAGGGATGAATTCAGCCTTTTATTCAACACGTACAAGAAGTTAAGGTGCAAGAGAGGGCTTTCCATGGTGCATTATATGGAACTGTATTCGCTCAATCATCCATTATACCACATGAAATGAAAGTCAGCATGAGACCCCATGGCACCTCTGTCCACACCACCATGTGTTGCATTAAGGGTGTATTATAGCACGGACCAGTGGGTCCCAGATGCGACAGCAGGACTGATCATCAATTATTATACCTCACTGGATCAAAATGAGCATTTCTGCTCATTCCAACATCCCCAGCGCTGGCCTGTGGTGGCTAAGCTGAGGCTTAATGCACCTCCAACCCCCCATCCCCTCTACAAGCTCAGCAACACCAGCAATAGCCCTCGTGGAGGCAGTGGGACATGCCTCAAGACAGCATCTGCCTCCCCTTGGTGACCTGCCGAGTTAAGCCAACTGAAGAATCAAGGGCACACTTGCAGAGGTCCCCGATTTTATCATAACAAAGACATTGCTGCTGCTGCTAGTGCCTGTAACTAGCTTCAGGAGATGTTTCAGTCTATTTCTGCTAATACTATGAACTCACTCTCTCTAACGTTGCCTTTCTTTCACCCAGTATTTTCTTCTCTCTCTTACCATTCTGTCTGAAATGAACACCGAGGGATACATCCAAAGAACCACATTTATGTCAGTAAATACTTTGGATACGCTGTTTACAGTAAAAGAATATTTTAGAACTTTGAAGAGTGTTGAGATGTCTAAATGGAAAAAACAAATAAAAGGGTGTCTTTTTTTTTCAGCAACCATTGGTGTTATGTTTTGCTGTTTCAGCCTGAATATCTCATAAATAGAATAATAATCCAGAGAAGTAGTACAATTTCCACAAAATCCTGGATATTGTCAATATTATTTTTTCTTTTTGAATTAGTCGGTATGACAGATGTTTGTCGCTTGAAATCCAGTGGGACATCTGGCTGAATAGAATAAGGACAAATCAATGCAATCATGCAGGTGTCAGGGGGAAATGGGGACAACAGCACACAGTCTGTCTGCTTGCTCGCAGGAGCTTCTGGCAAGTATTTTGTGCACCAGGTCTGCTTCTGCATGCATGGAGTGGCAGACTGCTCACGAGTGCTACATTGCCTTGAGGTCCCCACAGATGCCTCACAAAGAGCACGGGCAGAAGTGCAGCACAAACTTGTGGTGGTGGATGTGATGAATGCCTCGGCTTTCTTGCAGCATAGAGTATACAACAATCAGGTTTATGTGTTCAGTGTCAAGCCTCCTTGAACTCCACTGTCATTTTCTGTTAGGCCGAACATGTCCTGGAGGGCCTAGCTGAAGATCAACCCCCTCGTCCTATTGGAAAGCCTGACTCTCTTTCTTCTCTCTTTTTTCTTGCACTCATTCAGTACAACTTCTTCCGTCGTTTCTCACCACGCTCTGACTCCATGCATCAGTATTACCAGCATGTGAGGGCTTCCACATCTCCATGAATACCAATTTATCAACCAGTCAGTGTATACATTGATTGAGCATGGTTAGGTTCCATATAATGCAGAGTGGAGTAATCCCAAGCATGCTTGTGCATTCAACACCCGGATTAAATGATTGTGTTAATTCAGAATACAATTTCAAAACATACTGTAACCTGAACTCTTTACCATATAGAAATATATTTTTATTATATTTCAACCAACTGGATTAAAAGCTGGTAACGTCATCAGAAATCAGTTGGGTATGTATGTGTATGAGTACTGTTAAGCATGAAATTTATTGCAGTTTTATGCTTGTGCTTGTGAAATTAACGATTTCACAGAAAAATATTGCATTTCTTGTGAATGACACATTTTAGCAGAAATATGCTAATACGTGAAATATAGACAGATGGCATCATAGTTGTAGCCGTCTGTCATCATATCATTGATGTCATTGCGGAAATGCTGAAGCTATCACTGTAAATTGAATCTAATCAAAACTGCAGTTAATCTCGTAGCGCTTTCGTATTGGAAAATAAGGCAGAGAAAAGCCGCAATATAATTTTACTTTAGTCACAGCAGGCTGTTCTTCAAGTAAATATCTGCTTAATGTTCATTTTTCTCATCTGTCAGAACACTTCTATTATTCAGCTTCCCCTGATGCGTAAATAATTGTGCTCTTTTTAGGACAATGAAGCTTTAAGACGTCTTTGCCATATGCTTCTAGCCCGCTATTGGTGTACTGCAGAATATCCGGACAACCCAGGTCAATGACATTAAAGGCTGAGAGAGTTGGTGAAAATACAACTCATGTGATGCTGTGGTCTGCTCAGCCTTCAGGAGACATATTGATGCACAGTTATTTTGGTCAATAAGTCCTTCTGAGCAGAGGCCATCCTTATCCTTGAGACCGACTGCATGTGAAAAATGAGAATGGGATGAGACCATGCATTTTAATATGGCGCAATATCTTAAAGGAAGGGACGCGGAGAGAGAAGGAGAGGTGTGCTGTGTGGGAAGAGAAAAAATGCCATGCGCTTTTCACAGGGGAAGCAACACCCACAATTATTCATTGTAATTTCAATGAGAATGGTGATCGTGCTTGTGTGCGGCACCACACTTTGCCAAGGTGATTAGCAACATACAACTTATCTATCGAGATGATAAATCACAGAGGAATTTGATAACTTACTATCTCTACTATCTCCACATGCATCTGTACATGTGTATACTAATTTGCACATCGTAAGTGATTTAAGAGTGGTAAAAGGTGAGCCAAGGGCACGACCCCCCACCCAAATCCCCCAAATTTCAATGCTAAATAACTGTCAGCTGGTGGTCTTTTCTTGGCGTCTAATCATGGTTGAAAAATAGTTCAAAAATGAAAGCTCCTAAGGAATTCTGTGTTCAAATTTGTTTTTCCTACTATATCTTTAATCATTAGAATAAAGGTTACTTTTGGCTGGTCTCTTATTCACAAGGGGTCACCACAGCAGGTAGCTCCACATGTTAGATTTAGCAGATTTTTAAGGCATGACCTTCCAAACTCAAAGGGATTTGTCTTTCCTTCCAGAACAGAAATGGGATCTTCAGATTTTTTTGTGAACAATACTAAAACTAAATTGCTAAAATGAAAAGAAACAAAACTTGGTAGAATTGATGAGAAGGAAAAGAGAAAACACAACTGCAAAAGTGTAAGTCGAACGTGAAAACTCTTGTTATTGGGTTCAGCACTTATGAGCTCTTTGTGTTTCAATAATAGAAATCCCGAGCTTATCCTGCTTTTGTTTCCCGACATTATGGACAGAGAGGGGCTAATCATAAGAGTTGCTTTTAATTACTGTGCAACAAATGAAATAGAATTTATATGTAAAAAACTATAAATGGCATAAAATTATTGTTTATTTTTATTAAAAGAATATTAAAAGATTCTAAACTTTGTGCAACCAGTTTGTAGTACTAACCCTATTAGCTGTTGTTTAAAAATATAAATAAATAAATAAAACAAAGGCTAAAACATGTCATTTCTTCTTTGCAGTATTTCTCACTTTGTAAGACAAGGTCTGATCTGATCTGTGATTTTGACCATAGAAATGACGTCAAATATTTCAACGATGTTTGCTGGGACAGTTCTGGTCTTCCTATCAGTTTCCCATCAAAGAGCAGTAGCTAATCCATCTTGCTTTGTTTTATTTATTTATTTATTTATTTATTTATTTTTTCATCAGACAGAACACTGTTTTGAGACCCAAGAAGTTAAATTTCACTGGCCAGACACTGCTTACCTAGGTTTTCTGTAGTCAAAGCAGAGGTGCTAAAACAGTGCAGCCAGCATGCCAATATGAACTGAATGTAGCGTTGGTTGCACAATCAAATGCTGCAGGTTGGTGCAGAGGTGATATTATTTTTCACTTTTACATCTTTCCCTTTTTTTTTAAACGTCTTCTACATTTGGGATTTTTGTGAAAGCTATCTGTATCTAATTAAATTGAATAAAATATTAGCAAATCCATATTTTATAGCTTCCCATGTTTTCCTCTTGCTTCTGTAGGGACTCAGAGGCTCTTGCTCTACAGTCAGGTGTAACCTCAGGTCATCATACTTTAAGGAGAGATCTTAGGAAATGTTTGGAGCTTTGTGGGATCCAAACGTGTGATGAGGTTTTTTTCCGAATTTAAAAATTCATCTTGGTTATTGTCTGAGGAGCTCTGACCAGAGACAAGGCTTAGTGGTTGTTTATTTCCAACCAGACTAAAATATATGACTATAAAAACCTACAGCTAATCGCACCATGCATATGCCAGACACCATTATCATCAAATACATAGCTCGCAGATTTTTTACTTCAAGTGTGTTGTTTTTGCTTTTGATGATTCATGTTTGATAATACTGAGACCAAATCAGCTATGGAATCGAGGACTCACAACGCTCACCTCTTTCAAACACAATATTTTACAGGTTTTATATGCAGCCTGAGCCATATTCCAGTTTGGGAATCACAGAGTCAGTGAAATGGAACAAAGTGGATTGCTGGCTGGGGCCTTTGAGCGGCTATCCTTGTTTGAAGTCTCTCTCCAGCCCTGCCGAGTTCAGAATACATTGTCCAGAGATACGATCAAACTTGGCAGCTATTGATTCCTTCCCAAATCAGACATAAGACATACTGAACATGTTGAGAACTTTCAAATACGTATTTTAATTGTGCAGGTCTTTCGAAAACCCACTCGTATCACAGTGCTGCTGAGTCAGTTTGAAACAGGAGCTTTTGGACAGTCAGACACTGTATCATGCCAATGTTTTTATTCTTCTCTCAAAAATTTCATTCTGAGGACGCTCGTGCATAAATGTGCAAAAAGACGAGAATCCTTGTGTCACTGTGACAAAGATCATGTTCTTTTGCTTTGTTTGTTTCTTTTTATTTGGTGATCTAGTTAAAAAAAAATGCTAAGTGTATGTTGGTTCTGAACCGCTCCAAAGCCCTGGAGCTCAATGAGTGTAAACCAATCATGATCACTTTTGTTTTACTTTCGCTTTATATCACTCTCCCTCTTTGCCTTCCTCCCCTGACAACCAGGCTGTTTTTATTTTTCAAGGTAGAGTTTCCACAGTAACTCCTTTTGCTTCACCATCCACCATTTCAGCTACCTGGGGAAAGCTACCAATAGGTACTGAGGGAAAAAATCCACTCTCCTCTACCTATTTGGGTTGCACAACTGTGCCTCACATTTTCCCTGGGTATGTTGATACATAGTGGCAGACAGAATAGCATAGTGGAAAAAAGGCTTATGGGGAACCAACCTAAAAGGGGATGGTCTCATGATTCTATAGCCACTACATTGTGCAATTAGCATTTATTTCATAGTGAAATTAAATTTTTTTTTTTTTTAAAAATAAGCTGCCTATTGCTTTTTTCACAGATGCTGAAATAAAAGTATCAAAGGATCCAATAATAACACAAACATTTTCTCATTTAAAACAGAAATATAATCCACTACAATAGTTGAAAAAAAGTAAATTTATCCACATAAAGCACATAATAGTTAGGACTTCAAGTCAGTGGTGTACTAAAAATATATCTACCTAATATCTTGTGGATAATATGCAGTTATCTTGCAGCTCTCAGCTCTAATAACATGCTCAACTTTCAATATGTAGAGCTGTTAAAATGTCTTAAATCTACAACTGCCACTCTCGAGATCTTTCATGGTAAGATTTGTCTGATTGCACCAGAAAGCTCCTGTCTCAACTTCACAGAAGACTTTGGCAGGCCAACAAAGACAAGGCCCTAATACTGTGGAAAAGGAGGTTTCTAACATGACACTTTTCAGCTGTTTGAAGGAGGGTGGAGAGAGATTTCTGTGAGCTGAGTTGACTCCTCCAGATCAATAGCTCGTCTCTTTCTCTCTCCAAGACAACTGGTGTGGCATTTGAACCAGATAAAACAAGGGTTCCCCTCCACCTCACCTCTGACAACTGAGCACTTCCACCAAATCCCAGTTGGATGAGAAGGATACAGATGAGTCCATTTAAATCCCCTTTCCGACTCAGTTCTAGACCCCCAGTGATCAGAAAATGCAGAAAAAAGCACCTAAAATCATCTTGAAAGGAAAGGTCCAATCTATGTAGGTTAATATTCTCGGTTGCTTCATTTAGCTCTGTTACAGGCCCACTGGGGCAGCTGTAAAAAAGTTCTGGGAGCCAGAAGGCACAAAGGCTTTTATTTATTTATATCGTGGAGAAATATATAGCAGGAAGCAAACTGGTGCAAATGATGTGAAAGAAAAACTAGTCTGAAGAAGTTATCTTGCAGATTGTGGGATAACGGCAAGAGAAGGAATAGGCTGCATTACCATTTTATGTGCAGTATGAATTAAATATACACACTGCTGCCAGAATAAGTCAGATAACATGACAATATGTAAGGTAATCCTTCTTCCCATCCTTCAACCACCAGCGATGTACCCTTAAGCAAGGCACTTGGGTCTTAATTACTCCTGTGAAGCTGCTCATTTGTCAGCAGCAGATGATGAGATGGGCCGGCAAAAGTAAAAGGTTGCATTGGCAGCTAAAGTAAGTGTGGCATTGCTATCAAAGAGAATGCCTGCTCAGCCAACCTTGCACATAAAAGCTGGAAAAAAAACCTACTCTTACAACAGTTCATCATCTTTCTAACCTGTGGTCAGCCAATTATCTGGCTCTTGCTACAATATTGGACTTTTAACTCTCTGAACAAGGGTCCTCTTCTCCCTTGCATGTCAGCTTAGTCTTTCCCCCTGGTCGCTCATGACATTGTAACACTAATTACAGCTAATTGTTCTATGCTGAATGGATTTAGTCACATTGCAAATGATATGCCATTGGTCAGTGTCACAATGTTTCCACAGAAAAAAATTCAATGGGGAATGGAAATTTGCACAAATGAATGTAATTAAGAAGCACATTCATTACTTCTAATTGCATATGAGAACCCTCAAAGTGAAACTGAGATCCGGCTCATATGAATAATTAATGCAGCTAACTGTACTGAACCCTGTAATGTTGCTTCTGTCACATAATGATGTGCTAAACTATTGCTTTTAATGATAAACTGTAGTGTTATACTTTTTTCGTAATGCACAGTCCCAATCACCCACAAACTTATTTTTTTCCTCATTAAATCCCTTTATTTGCTGGCAGATTGTGTCTAGACAGCTGAATTCCAATCTCAGCACAAGCGAATGGGCGGCCAGACATACTGAGTAGAGTTGGAGGTTAGAGAAGTATTAAAAATTCAAGTGGTACCAACGTGTTTGGCACACTAGATCAAGTCAAGTGGCCTTTTCCAAAGACAAGAAAAGGGCAGTTGTAAATCAGCCAACTGGAAACTCAGTCTGAGAGCCATTATGAAAATTTTGGACCAACAGAAATCAAAGAGTTGAGAATGTAACCCCCAGAAAGTATGAACTTTGCAAGCCTTTAATCAGATTATTTGTCTGCTGGTATCAGGAATTATAGAATGTGCCATAAAAGACCCCCCAAAAATGTTAAAGTAAACATCACACAAAAAAATAATGATTGAAATCTCTGATTTGATGAGTAATTACCTTTTTTTTTTTTTTTTTTAGATTTATACAAAATGCATTGCAGCGCATTCAGAACTGTAATCTTATTACATTTGCAGTATTTAAAAAGGATTGGCTTATTTTAATAGCAGATTTAGATCTTAGACAGACAAGGTGTAAGCTGGTCATTTGAAAGCCATATGCCACAGATTAAGATACGGCACTGTGCTGTGCAGATATTTCATGTTCCTTCCAGAGACTAATGCACTTCGTCGGAACTGCCTTTGCTGAGCTGCTTGTAAGTGGGCAAAAGTACAAGCTCCTAAATCCCTCAACTCCAACAACAGGAGAAAGAAATAAGTATATTACAAATCGTCCAGAGAACAAAATTGTGTATTGTTTGAAAAATGTGAGGGATTTAGACTCAGGGATTTGCTCCCACTTTGCCCCACTTTGTCTGAGGGCTTAGCACTGATCGCTGCTCGCGACATGATGATTCCCATCATTCTTCAAAAGCCTTTCAGGCCATCATTAGTACGACATCTGCTTAACTGCACAGGTTACCACAAAAAAAAGTGAAGCGGATAAAAAGTGAGGTTAAAAATTAACACAGGATTGAAATATTTCAGTGTCCACACAGGTTGACAGATCAAGAGTATGCTCACGCTACCCACAAACAAATCCACATCACAATGTCATTGCCAAGGTGGGTTACATTTTTCATCAAGTGGATACTTTTAGTATTCCAGTTTCAAACACCAAGACACCGTCTGAGTGAACGTGGGTAGATTTGTACCGGAACGCTCAAAGTCACTAGAGGGAATGTTGACTGAAACAGTGGTGTAGATCCCAAAGCAAAGAATTACATGTATGTCCCATTTTGAACTATTCACCATGTTTAATTGTTCTGCTTGTATAGTTTCGCACTTGCCAGCTGTTTGACGTATACAGCTCTGACATAAAAAACGTACGTGCAAATGATGTTAATTAGGACTTTTTATATATTTGTCAAGACAGAAGAAGAACTAACAAAATCTTCGAAATAATGTGTGACAAGAGAGGCGACAGCTTAAGACTGATGGCGGGGTGGTGAAATAAGCCTGGAGGGGGAGGCAAGAACCCATAAAATGAACAGCCGCCTTACTCATAAATAATAGAAACATAAAATGTCATATGAACTTTATATCAAGAGAGGGTGGTCTAATAAAGATGCAGGTTTAAAGAGGAGTTGAGAAATTCATTGTCATAAGAAGGCCACATGGCTTGCCTTTGGCACAGACAATTATTCAGAGCAAGTTGACATTCAGGTTCTAGCTGAAGCACCTTTAAGAAACAACACTGCTTTTGACTCTCGAAATTCTCTCGTTCTACTGTTGCTCGGGTCTTTCAATCTCTCAGCTCTGTTTCTCACTTTTCACTTGGAGTCATTCCATCTCCTCTCTCCTCTTTACACTTTTCCTTGTTCTTTCTGCTTTACAAATTGAGACGACACGATAAGAGATTGCCACTGCCATGCCAGCCTGGTGCTCATTGATAAAACCATATCTAATCCATCTTAGGCCCCCCTCTGTCACCAACACACTCATCTCTGAGACAGTCAACGTGCGCAGGATCCATCTCTCTTTTTGAACTGAGCTGCACAGAGTCAGAGTTTATCTGACTTAACTTCTGAAAGAAGAAAATGGAGCTCGATGAGTCAGGTGAATTTCACTCTGCCTTGAAATGATGTGCGAGTGTGTTGTGTGTTGAATCGGTAGCATCCAAAAGCAAATGAAAAAGTTTTGGTTTTAGGTGGAAATGCATGGTTTATGAAAGATCTATTTTATAGGAATTAAAATGAGATTTTCCTGTAATTTCCTCGAGCTTGTAAACTCATCAAGGTTCTGCTAAATTACACAAGATGCATATTAATCAAATCGCTTTATATGGCTTGCACATTAGCTTTGAAAAGGATCCATTCTCCTCTTACCTGCCTTTACTATTTATCTGTTAGAACTATATTGACTTTAATACAGTATTACGCGTGGCTTTGTGGTCAAATAACTAGAAATAGCTTTTCTAATATCCAACTACTTATATTAGACTCCGATACAGCACTCACTAGGATTTTTCATGCAGCAATTTGTAAAAGTACACATGCATTTATTACATTAGTATGGTCTTCTGTCTAAAGCTAAGACACTTCAACAAATATTACCCCAGAGGGAAAGTGGGTAATAAGTGGAGTATTTGAGCAAGTTTATGAAGTATGAGATGTTTATGTCTCTGTATATTAATGGAATCATGAGCAATTGCCTCACTATTCGAATGAATCACATATGAATCACTACTGTCAACATGGTGAATACATTATAGAGAACAGCTGGGGAAGGAGATGTGCTGCATGCATTTATAAACATGCATGTGTACAGATGTGTGAAAACTGTTTTTTTAAACGTACAAAAATGTCTTGTTATAACTTCACAATCTTGCCATGAACAGAAGGCCATCACCACAATGTCGCCCACTTTGTTTAATACCTAACACAAGCGTTCACAATCACACTCACACTGACACCCAGGCCCCAAACCTGTCAGCCCAGATGCCGGGGAGGCACCAGGGACTCTTGTCTCACTTACAACAATGACACAATGGCTTTACTGCATGTAGGTGTATACAAAGCAATCTATTTTCCAGTGTTCTTTGGATTTTATATGCTGCATAGGAAAAAAAAAAAACTGTCTCACATTTTGACAGAAAACTGAAAATCAACAGAGTGAAGATCTACACCAGTCCGAGCACCAGTCCTGTCCGAAATATACGATGGAGGGTTACATTCAGAAAATAAAATCTGATTCACGTGGATTCACTGGGACCCACAATAGCCTTGTTCATGCTGTCTTGTCATATATGGCAAAATCATTTCAGCAGCATCTCTGGTATGCTGCTTGTGTAAAGACTTTTGATTTACACTGACACTGATGAAAAAACCCGGAGTTTTTTTGTTTTGTTTTGGTTTTTTTCTACACTGTCTTAAGGACGTTTCTTTTTCCATCTGGAACTTGTTTGAGCAACTATTAAAATGTATATGCATGAGGAAGGAGTTGTGTATCCCTGTGTTTAAAAAGGCTTGCTTTATGGAAAACAGCAGTGGGCAGTAAGCCATGGAGTGACAGCTGTCTTGTGAATCATTAAAATACAATTTGGCAACACAGTTAAAACTTCAGAGGAATAATTCCCATTACGTTGTACAGCTTAACACTGGACAACAGTTAAAAAAAATTAACCTTACAAAATAAATTTTAAGTAGCAAACACACTATTGTGCAAATGACATCCTTTTTATTTTATTTTGCTTTCCCATGACAGAATCACTGCTTGTGTTTTTCTTTTCTTTTTTTTAATGAAACCAATTTACTTGCATATTTTAAAATGACTGAGATGGTGTTTGGTTTAATCTGTATAAAGAAAACTGTCAAATATAACACACTAAGAATGAGTACGTAGCGAAATATTAGATTTTTTTTTGCTTGCTTAAAGAATGAACTCACAAAAACAACATGCATAGCTAGTTGTTTTTGTTTTTTTTTTTGTACAAAAATGGCCGCTGGTTTAGTGTTTGCAAAGCTGTGTTGTTACAATTACAATCACAGCTGTAATCTCAGTAAATAATTGTACTGTTTTAAAACACAGATGGCCACTTGTAAATTATGCTGTCAGCCTCAGAAAGCACAAATAATAATAAAAATGAAAAACATAAAAGAAAGGATTTGCCTGCTGTGAGATCTAGCAAAAATATACTACTCACTGGATTCAGGGTCTGAGTTTCCATCTCCCTCGGTCCGGCTGTTAGGTGATGTTTGCTCATAGTACTCCTCTTGGGGGAAGCTAAGGGGAAGAGGCTGGGTGGTACTGGCAGTGATGCTAGGCTCCGGGTCTCCAAGCCCGCTGTCACTGCAACTCTCCTGGGAACCGTCTGGAAGATGGAACGTCACACGGCGCTGGGTCTGAGGCACACCAGAAGATAAGAAATGTTTATATGAGAAACGCTTCTGCCCTGTTAATATGAACATCATGATCATCATACTACTACTACTACTACTAATAATAATAATAATAATACAGAAACCTACATTATTATAGTGACTGTAAGCAGTTTAAGAGGTAAGGGGTGAACATTTTTTTTAAATTTGTAGTTACTCTCATACTAAAGACAGACCTAGACAGCAGATCTTTTAAGTCGGGTAAGACGCAAGGCATCTATCCTGGATCAGACTTGCTCCACATTCCTCAGCAACAAACACCCTGTCACCATTTTATGGTTCTCCTCTCACTCATCACAGCTTAACACAAACAGCCCTTGTTATTAGACCCAGTCGTCTGGCTCAAACAATCTGGCCTTTGTCAAAGCGTCTCAGGTCCTTACGCTTGCTCATTCTCCCCGGTCCCGCATTTTGACGACAACAGCTCACTCTTTACTTAAATCGCATAAATCCCAGACCCTGACATGTGCTGCTGTTAGGAGATAACCTATATGATTGTTTCACCTGTGAGTGGTCGTAAACAATGGGCTGATTGCTGAATGAATAAAACCCACTGTATCGGGTCCAGGTTTTGAAATATCCACCTCTAAGATTTTTACCTTCACCCCATTGCAGGGATGAATGAAATCTCAGTTTTTGTTTTGACTATAGAGAGACTACAGAGTGGAGAAATTACATTGAAATATTGGCAGCAATGCTTCATTGTAGAAGTAGTGTTAAAGGTACTCTTTATAATCCATAGAACAGAGTGAACTGTTTTCTTTTTTTAAAGACTGTTTTATTCAGCAGTGAGGAGTTCCTATGAATACTTCAAAGTGAGATCTGTCTGGAAAAACAAGGACATTTCTTCTACAGAAAAACACTGTTTAAACTTTTAAAATATATCAAAGCTTTGAGCACCACAATCAAAATTCTTCTCACAGCCATTGTGCTGGGGTGAGGGCAGAAATCTCAAAACTATAACCGCAACACTTACTTGAGATTTTTTTTTCTTCTTTGACTGAAGGGGCAAACAGAATAAAAGGCTTTAGTGATTCACTAAACCAGTGTTATCATCAATTGAAACTGTGATTGTTGAGTCCTGTTTCTTCTATTTCTATTTCTTCTATACAAATACAGACCAGACCATTTCATATCAAGATGTTGATTCAATTAACCTTAACCTTTACAACTTAACCTTAACATACGGGTAAGGCTCATGGGTGAGCTTGGTGTTTAGCTAATTATCATTTACACTGTAGGCTTTAGGTCATAGATATTTTACAGTATCAGAGACTAGTTTGCTCCAGTACCAGTAAAATTACACAATACTCAGTAGCCATTTTTTCCAACTATCGAAAAAAAAAAAAAACCACATCACTACTTAAACATAAAATCTTTTGTTATAAAGTAATTTAAAGACACCAACAAGGTGGTGACAAACTTGTTACTTAAAACGTTAACATGATACTTTGTTTATAAGACGAAAAGGCTGAATGAAATGGTTGGTAAGGTAGCCTGCTAATCATTAGCTCCAATATGTTAGCTCATTCATTCATTTATTTATCTTTTTAGCCATTGCAAACATTATAGCCTATGGGACATAACTGATATCATAATGCCAATTCCAAATAAAAAGGTAGTGTGTATTTTATATAAACAGTATAAAAGATGGCCTTAGCTACAGTGACACTGTAAATTGTTGAATGACTCATCACTTAAAAGTCGTTAGCTAACATGCAGTTTCATATCGTAGACAATTATCTATTTTGAAACATAGTAAAGAGTGAGCAAAACACGTACTGTTAGAAAGAGCAGTTTGTGAATTTTACACGATTGCTGGTAGAATAACAGTAGCAGTGGCTACATTGACTCCAGACACGCTCACAAAAGTATGGGTTTGACTATCGTGTAGATATACGCATCCAGAAGAGGAACGCACTGAACACTTTTGCATTTTAAGCTTAACATTATGCTGAAGCTGCAGAAAGGTTGGGTTGCGAGTTACAGTGCAAACTACAATCAGGAGGAACTTTTAACAGTCCTGTTGTGATTCCCCAAACACTCCTCATCTCTCAGTATGCCTACAGACATTAAGCACATAACACAGTGTTTAACAAATGAAAACACAAATAGAAATCTGAAATCAGTCAAAAATGTGTTTGAAATTATATTGTTATTTATTAAGCAAATAACAAACTAAATTTGTGCTTTTATTCACACATTTGAGCCGGCACACAGGACTTCTGTGAGATGCCAGAAATTAATCAAGCATAACAATCAACCATTAAAACTAATTTTTCTGTTCAGGAATGCAAGTAAATAATTGTAATTTGGCACCTTAATCAAAAAATAATAATAATGTGCTTTAGTTTTATTCAGCTGTTTTACAAAACAGCAAATTTGAAAATTCATGGATTACAACAGTTATTATATTTTTGCATTTTAAAATATTTGGATTAAATAACTTGTGTGTACTGGTAGATTAACCATTACAGAAAAATAAACAATGATTTTTGGTAATTACCAATACTGTTAATCTAGGTCAGCTATGGCATAAATCTTACACTGGGTGGTCTAATAAATGTGTATTACACTGTATTACACATTATGAACATATACTGGATGGGATTTAATATTAAGTATAAAATGAATAAACACACTGAGCACTTGTGAACATTGTTTTATATGTGAAACTCTATTCAGACATGTATTTTAAAATTGAAACTTCCACAACTTTAATAATATATAGCCTTTTGAAATCAGATTATTCTGAGACACCATGTATAACAAAGATTTACAATAATTCGTTTTTATTCAGTGTGACCTAAAATGAGCGATTGAGGCCATGAAGTCAGCAGGAAAGTGTTTGTCGAGGTCAAAACAGAAACCTGTTTTTTCTACAGACCTCTATAGCCCCAGAATTCTTTGTGCACCACAGCTATTGTCATCTTAAAATACAGGTTTAAGGTACGGTATTTCAGCATAACAATGCAAAATACTTCCATCCCCGACTTCTACTGTCTTTCGTAACAACAAGTCAAGCCAGCGGCACATCTTCCATGCAAAGTTTTTTTTCTGTGGTTCATATAGTTCAGTATATAGCATATAAGAGTAGACATGAACACATGTTTATGTTCAAGATGTATGCTGTCCCCATCGGTTTCTGAACAATAGCAGCATATGTACATTTGTTTTCTTTGATTTTTTTTTTTATCTGTGACACTTAAACAAAAATAGTTTTTGTTTTTTTAGAATTTTGGTATTGAAAAGTTGCACAGGAATGGGTTCTGGTCACATCCCCCTAAGGCAAGGGTGTCTAACATAAGGCCCTTAGTGTTACAGCTTTTCTGATTGATATAGACCCACACCGTCCATTGCCACCCATACTACACCGAAGCACACGAACATTTTCTGTTAACTATTGAAAACTCTATAGTCTAAATTCATAATTACAGGCACAATGATCAATGTCTTCTGTAATGTTACATGTTTATTGTGTTTCACTGGTGCGACCCACTTCACATCGAAGTGGGCTGTATGCGGCCCACGATGTAAAATGTGCTGTCCTTAGTCCCCTGCTCTAAGGACACCACCAATGACAAATACAGAATATTAACACCCAGGAAGAAGTGACAGCAACACTTACTCATAGACGAATGAGTATAGTGAGATGACATTTCCAAGGGAAGTCTATGCCTAAATGTTTTTCATGACTTGTTGGGCATATCTAGTGTTTCTCTTCTTTTACAGTAACTCCATAGTGTATCCATCTTTAAACTGAATAACTGAGACAGTGACCTTATATTGGCAAAATGTTTTGGGTGTCTCAGGCCTATTAAATATGGCATTATTTTTGTGCCACTATTCTGAGCAATGTGTTGCTCGCGCTCTCAACAGTTCTGCCCGTGCGCGCTCAACTCTTTCTCTACACCATTATATTTGTGCCACAAAACCAGCCAATCACAGACTTGGATGAACAAAAATCTGATTGGCTGTTCTGGACTCCAATCAGCTCGAAATGACTAAATGCAATATCCCAGAATCCATTTTGTCCAAAACTCAAACGAGGCTTATCACATATTTGCATAAGTGCTCTAACGTTTTCGGAGATGCCTGTTACCCACCAGCTGACCGGGTGGTCACTCGGGTTAAACATAATATATAAAGCTGAACTGACAAAAAATCACCGACTACACCACCAGGTATTATAGGAAAAACCATAAAGCCTTTGAACTAAAACAAACGCTGTTGTGACAGTGATGTACACTGTCTTGTTGGTATATATGCATGATTTGATTTGATTTGTATCACCTTCATGTTTCCAAACCGATATCTCGAGCAGCAGCTTTTACAGCTGTGGCTCCAGCAAACATCAGCTGATACTAGAAATTAATTTTAAATGAATTCTAACAACAGCTGATCAAGCTTAAACGTGATGCTGTTGTTGTTTAGCGCAACATCCGCTGGTTTCCTGTTTCTGGCGCAAAGTGGGAGATGAACAAACAAGAGAGACGATCAGGTGATCATTGATCAGTTTCATGATTGAAGTAGCAACAGGAGAGGGAGGGGAGAGAGAATGAGGGGAGAAGAGGCAGCTGTGCAGCGTAAAGACAGAATAACTCCAGCTTTGTGTCTTTTTTATTCTAGCTAAAGTCCGGGACTAATCGCGTTCCTTTTCCCTGCAATACTGATGTATTGTAATTGGTCCAGCCCAGAGTTGATCATGACCAACTGGCTAATCCACCACCTTTCATTGTTTATACCGTTACAAAAACAAACAAACATAAAAATGAAAAATCACCATCAGCCCACCGGGCAAATGTCCGGTATGCCGAATGGCCAGTCCAGCTATGCGGTCAGCTGGTGGGTAACAGGCATCTCCAAAAACGTTAGAGCACTTATGCAAATATGTGATGTCTTGATAAATCGAGCAAATATTTGAAGTTTACACAGCACCATTCTCGCATGAAAATATCTTAAAAGTTTATTTTGTGACCCAGAAAGAGTAATATTTCAAACTCCGCCACTCTGTGTTCCTCCGCCACTGCCTCGTTTGAGTTTTGGACAAAATGGATTCTGGGATATTGCATTTTGTCATTTCGAGCTGATTGGAGACCAAAACAGTCAATCAGATTTTTTTGCATTCAAGTCCGTGATTGGCTGGTTTTGTGGCACAATTATAACGGTGTAGAGAAAGAGTCGAGCGCGCACAGGCAGAAATGTTGAGAGCGCGAGCAACACATTGCGAGCGAGCGCAAATGCAAAAACTGAGCGAGAGGGGCTGCTATTGTTTGTGTGTGTGGATAATAGCAAACACTGAAATACATTTTTTGCACGCAGGAATGAATTTTGTTCACTCAAATTCAGCTTTTCTTCGCTCAAAATAAATTCCTCTCAAAATGCAACACTTGCACCTGCAAACTTTTTTTTACGTGCGCTCAGAATAGTGGCACAAAAATAACGCCATAATTAAATTACTTTTCCTATATAGGGTATCTGTAAAACTTGTAATTGAGACTTGTGCAGTACAGGTCCTGTGGTATATGGGATGTGTATTAACAGGTTGAAATACTGTTTGTCCTAGTTTTCCCTCTCACCCAATTTAGACACAAAAGAAGTGGAAACGTGTGTGGAGGCTGAGACTTTGATTTGTAAAGTCTTGGGGATCACAGGAGTGTGGGCATTTTCTTCTCAACAGTACAGGCCTCTTTGATTTCTCTGGAGGTTTACAGAAGTTTATGTTATGACCTTTCTTTGGAGCTAACAAAGAAATACACTCTGTACAGTATCTCCGTTAACATGTTTGCTAATCTAACAGAAAGAGAACTACATGGTTAGAGTCCTGTATATTGTGGGCAATCTTTAGACTCTACAGACTTTTATATTTTTACTTTCATAAAAAAATTGTTTCCTTTACAAAGACAAAATCAGAAATGAGGATATCTGAGTTTGATGCAGCCGTGGTGAAACACAGTGCAGTCTCTGTAATATAGACTGCAGCTTGAATTTATGTCTACACATGATTCCCTCAGTAACATCATACTGCATCACGCTG
The DNA here is from genome assembly GCF_056152115.1 of Neolamprologus brichardi. NCBI lineage: Eukaryota > Metazoa > Chordata > Actinopteri > Cichliformes > Cichlidae > Neolamprologus > Neolamprologus brichardi. The sequence goes on from NC_142105.1 coordinate 28,720,597, forward strand.
TATAGAGGCATAAAACGTATAAAATATAATTACGCCCTCAGCTTCGGTTATTGCGGCGAATTTTATTCATCCCATTATTCAAACTGATAAGATTTTTTTTTTCCGAGAGCAAATACAACTGGCACAAATGACTATCTTGATTTTCCATTGCTATAGCAACAAAAGCAATATGCATGTCCTGAATTAAAAACATCATTAACACTTGCGCCTTTAAGCTCAGGAGAAGCTACGCACACATATTTTTCCATAGTCACCACAGTGTATAGATGAAGCACTTATTGTTGTTTGAAAAGTCTAAATAAGGCAAAGGAAACAGAGGAGAGATGGAGAGCGAACTAAAGTCTGGCTCTAAATAAGGACAAGCTGCCAAAAACAAAGTGCACCAAAAAGCTTCATTTAAAAATTATTAGAGTGGGCTGCCTAACCTAAATCCTCACAATTAGCACCCTGAAAGCACAAACTGAGTGGTTTCAATACTGTGATGTTCAAGCAGTTTGTTAAATACTCTTTTTTTTTTCTCTCTTTCTTGATTCATCTGGAACCCGAGGCCTCAAATCCTGCTCTCCGTTTGTGCGAGTGTGTGTGAGAGTTTGAGTGTGCGTATGCCCTTAAAAAGACAGATGAGAAATAAGAAGAAAAGACAGAAAAAAGGGGGCATGCAGTCAAAGAAACAAACAGCCAAACACACATAGCCGTCAACTATTGTCTGACATAAAAACTCTGAAACAAAAGCGTTTTGTTGGAGGAATAATGTATTTGTTCACATCCGCTGCATTCATTTCTCAAATACATAAAAACAGAAGACGTAGGACTAAAATCAATCTTGTTTTTATTGCACGTGGCGGGAGATTCTCTGGTGGCATATATTCTACAGCACATAGCCTTTTTTTTCTCTCATGGTTTTATTCATTTTCTAAGACAGAGCAGAAGAAGAAATACCTTGCTGGCAAAATTATATAGTTCTGTGTGCCATGTTTGCCCACGCTTTCAAGTGGTCTAAATATCTACTTGTTCTCAAACAGCGTTGGCAGCTGTTTCTCAAATTACTGGAGGATGCACGCAAACGCAATGTCCAGGTTCCAGCAAAAGAAAAAGCCCACTTACGGATGGTTGGCAGCTTTACAAAAAAGCACGCTTTCTCTCCACATGATTCTAATTACTGAAAACTTGCTTCAACAATGGCTCCCAGAATCTATTAGAACAAACAGCTGCCCGTGACAATTAGGACATAATCATTTTGCATGAGGGAGTGTCTTCTTTTTTAGACTGTTGTTTATTCAGGCTCCTTCAAGTTGATGCCAGATGTTAAGAAAAGCCTAATTCGATTTCATGGTGCCCTCGCTACAAAGTCACTCGGAGCTACAATATTAATTACAATTAAATACCATTAATAGGTCTTAAATAAATAAAAGTTTTGCTCCCAGAGGTAATGACTAATGCGAATAAAACATTAATGTCGAAAAACAAACACCACAAACAAAAACAAACATTCACCAAGGAGTCAAGGTGAGTGTTTTGCTAAGCATAATCACTTATTTAAAGAAGCTGCCAGAAATCCATAAAGCAAAGACAAGCTGCTGTAAGAGATATCAAGACCAAACAAAGCCCGTTCAGCCAGATAAAACACTGCCTTGAGAAGTATGTACACAGAGATAAACGAACAGGAGACGTGCATGCCAAGTTCTACCATATAACAAGCTCGAAAATCCAAAACCAGCCCTCTGGAAACCACCCTGGCAGGGATGAATTCACGGGTTACTGGATTATAAGTCGGCTATATTTAGATAGAGAAGAGGGGAGACCAAGTGGTTGCCACCTTGTTCTCTGGTAGTCTGCAGCTCTATGGCTTTTATTATTACATATACTGCCCAACCCAACTGCCGTTCTCTCAAAATAGCAAAGAAGTCAGCGGTGCACAGAGAGGGACTTGGCTGACAACCACCTTACTGAGTGATAAACAGAGACCACTTAGGAGTGAATCAGGGGAGATTGGCTCCGCCATTTCAGATAAGGATCAGCTCGCGGGCACACCTAGACCTGCATAAATCTGTTCAGAGGAGATGGCGATTTGTCATGTCACACGTGTCTTATGTAGAGTGAAAAAAGCAGCTATACAGCAATGGCAAGATCCAAAAAGCAGTGTCCTGCATGTCCCAGTGTTGCTTGAAGGTGGTGCAACACTGGCAATAAATAAATAAAAACCAATGTGGTTTTAGGTATTTCTTTAGTCCTTTCCTTGATATTTTTTGTACATGCTGTTCCAGTTCTGCCTATTATGTGTAAGGTGATAGGCCTCTGCTTGTGAGATGATGAGTTAGCAGGAACACACAAGAAGGAGGTGATTCTAGCAAGTGGGCTGAGAGACTACTGGGTGGTTTTTTTGACTGTCATCAGTCTTTGAGTCATCTGCTGTTATACACTGATAATTCTGATATTCTTTGTGTGACACTGTTATGACAAAACATATAATATCTCCAGTCCTGCCAAACTGTGGTCTCACACTGAAATGTGAAATGTCACCAACACGATGACTTCAGTATGAATAAGCAACAGATGTTATCAAGAATTCTGACTGTGTAGTCAAAAAACTAATGCGAGAGTTTAACACAAGCATTTTCTGCCGCTTAACATTATGCTGAAGCTGCAGAAAAGTTGGGTTGCGAGTTATTGTGCAAACAGTAAGGAAGAACTTTAACAGTCCTGTTGTGATTCCCCAAACACTCCTCATCTCTCAGGATGCTTACAGACATAATACAAATCTATTAGACTACCTGTCATAAAACATCTGAAATCAGATGTGTGTTTTATATTGTCATTTATTAGGCAAATAACAAACTGAATTTGTGCTTTGTGTCAGAAATTAATCAAGCATAACAATCAACCACTAAAACTAATTTTTCTGTTCAGGAATGCAAGTAAATAATTGGCACCTTAATCAAAAAATAATAATAATGTGCTTTACTTTTTTCAGCTGTTTTATAAAACAGCAAATTTGAAAATTCATGGATTACAACAGTTATTATATTTTTGCATTTATTATTGCATTTGATCATACATTTACCATTACATTGTATTGTTATTACCAATAGTCTTAATTCAGGTCAGCTATGGCATAAACCTTACAGTGAAGCATTATGAACATATACTGGATGGGATTTAGTGATAAATGAATAAACATGTCACTCTGTCATGTATCCAACAAACAACTTTTAAAGTAATAAGATGATGCTTTTCAATACTTATGACATTATACTGTTGTCAACATGAAATTTGACAACATATTTCAGCCATTTATGGAGCCTGATGGGGACACTGGAGGACAAAATATTACTGCATGGCAACAAGTTAGTTATTTGTGATCACAAGATCAATAACTTGTGGCTAAGAGGCAGTTAGGAATACAGATATGATAACTAAATTGTTGCCATGTCTTATTAATGCCTGGCCACAAGATACAGAATCTGTTGTTTACTGACAGCATCAGGCGAGCTCTTTAGGGAAATTATCACACATGAAGCATCTATAAATTTGATTTAATTTTGTTTTATTTTAACCTTGGGATGAGTTATAATAATATCCTGCATTATCAGCAGTGGGAGGGGCCCTGAACCAGCTCTCGCTCTCTCAGTCCTGTTACATGTCTGTTGTTTTCTTCTGTGTAAGGAATTATATAATTGAGGAAAACTGAGTTGCGGCTAAGAAATCAAAATACGTGACATGACGGATGTGTTGATAACCTGTGTTCTGTTTAAACACAGCCTGGCACCTAAAAACAACAGCCTGCTCTGAAACAACAGCAAAAATAGTTTGTAATTTTGTTGTTTATACTATTTTTGTACACGTATAGATCTTGAGAGGGCAAAAATTACAAGCATCTGACTTGATGGTTGAGCCCAGACGTGAGCAAAGCTCCATGCGCTTCAGGCAACAATTAAAAGATCAGACACCTTGCAGCTTTCTGATCTTGTTTATCTCATATTCGAAGTCATGGACACTTTATAATGAAGTTGTGGCCACGATTTAATATCTAATTCCCATGTCTTATTAACTTGTGAATACTATTTAATTATCTCATTCACATGTCTTATTATGGACACAAGTTATTGGTCGTTTGGTCACACGTTACCATGTGGCCAGGAGGGCTTTATAGCTCTAACTCTCGTTAGTCGTATTTATACTAGAATACGATTATAACAAACGGAAAAGGCCATCACAATAAGAAGATTTGCCATTTCTGTTAGTTGTAAACCTTACATTTCCAGAATTTTTAGAATCAAATCCAGCAATGGACTTTCGTCTGTGTTTTTTGTTTGAGATTCAACCAATGGCATAAGCAGAACCGTTTATTATTTGCTATTTTTAGTGAGAAACTACATGTTTTTTAAGCGAAACAAAAAATGTGTTACGCTCGAGACAAAAAGCATTTAAAGTCTGAAACTAGTGCTCAATTGCATGTAACCAAATTTAAACCATACAGTGTTAATATAATGGCACAGTGCAGTTAAAAAATAATATTGTGGAGGAATGTGCATCTGACAGTGAGCGTCAAACATTCGTTAGTGAGGTGTGTTTGACTCTAATTGCACAGAGTAAATAATTATTGTGTTGAAAGAGACAACAGTTCTTGACATCTGTAATGTTCACCCAAGTATTAACATTAGCTGACAGTGTTAATTTGTTTGCTGTAAAATATAATAGCAGTCCAAACAAGTGCTTTATCAGGCAACATTCATGCTGATAGATGTGAACATGCAAGAAAAAATGTTTAGCACTCACATTCACAGAGGTGATCTTCCCCAATTGACAGGCCTCCTGCAAGGAAAGATGACAAATTTTTACATCGCTGTCTGACTGTAACTCTATAGAGAATTTACAATTGAAATTGATATTTGAACTCAGCAAAGGAAAGTGCACAGGGAACTTTCCGGTGTTCTTAGAGTCAATCAGAGTTCACAATCGAGAACCACATAGATTTGAGAGTTTTTTAAAGTTGGAATTGAGAATAAGGATACATATTGATTTCTTGCTCGGATGCAAACCCGTGCCCAGTTGACTCGGCAGCAAACCAGGCTGCAGAGTACACACCCGCTCCCCAGAAAAGTAAAGAATAGGGCAAACCTGACATCCTGACAACAGAAGCCCTACAACTCACACTTTGATAAAGATGTTTTCTCCACATGTCAGGGAGGAAAGTGAACAGAATATCAAATGAAGCATCAAAAATTAACAATAAACAGCGACAAGCTTCTAAATTGGGAACAAAAGACACCCGCAAGCCTGCAAAATAGCATCCTCTCTCTGGGGACTGAGATAACTCACAGAGAGATAAGAGTATTTAATTTTTAATCACCAATTTTGTTTTCTTTGTACTGTGTATAATAATCTGAATACGTGACTTTATTTGCAAAGAAAATAGAAGAAATGTGGCAGTGAAGTGCCACTTAGACAGGGGAGAAGCTGAGAGGACTACTGGGGTGGAACGGTAAAACAATGAACAGGAAACAAGTTCATGTCAACAGATTATCCCTCCGTAATTATTCGCCAAGGGATGCTGTTACTGACTGAGCGATAGAGGAGTACGCCCCAAGATATTCACTAAAAACAAAATGGTTCTTCGTGGTGGCCAGCCGCACTAAATTAAAAAGAAAAAAATAAGAATCCATAAAGGGTTTTAGTATCTTTCAACTCATTGTTATAGTTTTACAGCCCATACATTTACGGTTTGGCTCCATCTCACCTCTCATCATCATCCACTGTGCCCAGAACACCCTACTGTTGCATTTATAGCACAACAGCTCTGATAAAGCCAACACCAAAAGGCAGACAAGCAAAGCTAGCAGTTAGCTGATAAGCATATCATTTAGCAGTGTTTCCCTCAAAAGCTGGAGTCTAAATATATGGAGTTAATATATGTTAATATTGGCTTTAGAGTATGATGTGCATACAGAAAAAGATGACTTTAAAAAAATCTTTTGTAGGTAGCAACAAATTTATGTTGCATAAACTGTTTATGAAAGTTCATTTGCAATATTATTGATCATAAATTCCCCAGCATGAACAACAGTGACACAAACCATATATGCCTGAAAGTAGCACAACATGATGGCCTCTGATGACAATTTAGTACCTAGAAAAGAAGCCACTTCAATACTATTGAACTTCTTGGCTAGAAGAAGTCAGACCTCTGAGCACAATACAAAAGAATACTTTTCTTGACAAAAATAGAAACGACAAGCTTCACAACTCAAATCAAAAACAGACTATCCAGTACAACCAGTGTATGTAAGAAGGCACACAAGGAGCAGGTACTAACAGCTGGCAGTGTGTAACCCATTAGTAAACAAATGACTCAAGTGAGCAAATTTAAAATGTAAAACCTTGCCTAGGCCTTACTTTTGTGCTTACACTTGACTTATGCTGTGTCACTGGATGTATTGCTGTTTCACTACTATTGCACTATAATGCTGCTGCTGGCACCTTGTGGCAATAGATTTAAACAAATGAATTAGGAGGTATGTTATCAATGCCAATAGCTTAGTGGAAAAGAAGGATGGGAAATGTCCCTTCGTTTTGTTTGCGCTCATAAATCCTGCTGCCTGCGAGGATTTTTACATTGTGTCGTCTTAGGTATTATTGCAAATGGGGCAGATTTCAAAGCATTTCTTTTATTTCTATGTTTTTTTCCTCCATATCTAAATTTTCTGCAAGGCAAAAATATGATTAAGATCTTTCTAACACTGTCACGATACTTGCTTGGCATATGAATCACTGTAATTACTATGAAACCAGCAGCACATCAATTTCAAAAGTATCCTGTTCAAGAACTGCAACTGTAGATGCACTCTATGCACAATCTCTTCTACATATGGAGACAATGTCACTCATATCAAAGTAGATTACATAAGCTTGTAATTAGAATTAACACTCCACTTATCATTTCATCATCACATTATGCCCTAAATATCTACTAAGCACTCATAATCAGATTATAAGGAATACAAAAATATTATAAAGGCATATATCGGTGTCTTTCTTTAAATGTACCTTTACTGTTTACGCAAATGAGAAGTACATGTTTATTTTATTATTTATGTATTTTGTCTGCACATTTGAGACTAACAACACCAGTCAAGTCTGTCTGAAGATTTACTCATTTGCATCTAATGACTGGTCATTTAAAGCAGAATTTTACTTAGGGCTGCCACCGGGCAATTGTTTCTTCTTCAAGTAATGTTTTATTCAACATCTTGTGACACATACTTCAAGTTAGAGACCTTGCCAACCAATTAAATATATGATAATGCACATAAGGGACCTGAGAAAGTGACCTGTGGTTGTTTTATATTTAGATGACATTCAAAGCAGTAGTTGTACATCTGACTGTCAAAGACCATAAATGTATGAGTTTTCTCTTTTTTTTCTCTCCTCAGTATGGTTTGGTCAGTGACCCTCTCTCTGGATTTACGCCTCTCAAACTAGCAGTTTCAAAGCACTCATATGCAAGCCTGAGAGAGAGTTATGCTTAAGATAAGTGCATTTGTTGGTGAACCACATCAAAGTACAGAGGGATGTCTTAGCGAGCAAAGGCAGTGGAGCTCAAACCTCGCCTTTGATCACCCCAGGCACTCTGATCATTAAAATATTAGATAAATAATTGATTAAAAACACCAGACCTTATTGTGCTCTGTTTCTGTATCCAAATGTATCCTAATTTTGAGACACTGTGGGTACACTGTACATAGGAATAAAAGGGACATATAGGACACATTGTTGCTTCGGAGGGCATGTTTTGCAAAATATTTGCTAGTAATGAGACTTGATAGTGAACTGACTAGAGGACTGAGTTACTGTATGAACTGAAGGCAGGTTGAAGTCCTATGACAAACCTTCTTCACAAATAATGGTCTGAGCTCTGGCGTGCCAAGCTAGTACAGTGGTAGTCACAGACAGAAGACAGAAATGAGTGCATTCCAGCTGAGCGTAGGTGACAGGAGGGTAGCTAATATTCCATCTACAGTGGAAACTGTGCACGCAGTATGCAAGAGAAGCGCAACATGAACAATATGTGTATATTAGGGATATTAAAAAGGCTATTTTCCTTCATCTTACGCTTATATATGGGCCAGTATTGAAGTCTCCCTAAGTACATATACATTTGCATATTGAGTGTAAAAAATGGGTCCAAGGTAATCAAAATTTATTCCTGTTCCAACTTATAATACTTGGCCTGTGGCGAAGTACAAATTCTGGACCCCATGCAGAGTCTCACTGGGCCCACTTATCCATTGAATAAATCCATTACCACGTTTGTATGAGTAACTAAATCAACATGTGTATGCCTGTTCAGCCATAGTGGTTTATGATCACGATGATCATTTTTTCTAAACATATTCTGATTACCGCATGTGTTCTTCACTGTCAGGTTTCACCTCATTATTCCTGTTATTTTAGCATATTTATTGGACTCTTTGCATGAGACAAAGGTGAAAAGTGATCAGTCTAAAGAATGGTTGCCTTACATTTCCTAATGAAATAACATGAAAGGCCTCACAGAGATCGTGTTTTATGTGCAGAGATAAGGTAGCATATTAAAACGAAACCCAAGTACAACTAATTGATCTACAAAATTAAATCAAGTGTTTGAACTGATAAGTCAATACCTACAATTGCTCCAATGCTGACTGGTCTTTATTAGTTGAATGTCTGAAAAATAGAAATTCTGCGATGCTGCTTAAGGTTAATTTTCATCATTAAAATTATCAAAACAATTATGCCTGAAAAGAAAGATGGTGCTTATTTATCAGCTAACTAGTTAGCTCCATTATTGATGCGATTGTGTCTTCCATCGCTATGATTGTTCCCAAGGGCTCAGTACTGACCTGGAAGTGCATGGACTTTTGCGGGATCTTGCAAAAATAACTAACTACGAGGCTCTGTACATATCTTCTAAAAGGTGCAAAGAAATTGAATTCTAAAAGCTTACGATTTTACTCACAAAAAGCTGTTGTCAGTCTGTACCACACGTTTTAGCATGATCGTCTACGGGGGGCGGCTTTGACTCCGATTTGAAGTGAGCTTCAAGTGGTGCCTACGGGAACTATTTTTTTTCCAATTGCATTGTCTTTCAGCTATGGAGGTTGCCCCTGGGTAGCTATTGACAATCATAAGGTACTCCGATGCTATGCTGTCTTTTTGACACTAAAGGGGGAACATGATTTACAAGATCATGTTGTCCAAAACAAGATTTAAAATTAACACCTAAGACCATAAACCATAGATCACAAACTCATTTAGGAACTGGTTACTGAGATCATCTAACAGGAGAACAGTAACCTTATTTTTTCATAGACTGCACAATCAATCAAACTTTTGTTTTGTTGAGCTGTCCACTACCGGCCAGAGGAAAGAATGCAGGTTTAAAACACTTGGCTTCAATTTTGAACTCTTCAAAGCTACATCTATCTTTTTTTAACTTCAATGAAATATTTAGGTGTTCAGAATACCCCAGACTTGTATTTTACTTACAGATATGTTTGTAGTCCAAAGGACATTACAAACAGAGACTTATTTGTAAACATATGTCACCAGAGAAGGACAACAAACATTGATATTAAATTACACCACACTTAGTAGCCACAATAGGGTCCAATTTTAACTTCATCAAGCTCTAAACACATTCGAGTGCACTTTAAAACCACAGAAACACAGCTGGTAGCCAAAATAGTTAAATTACCACACATCACAAACATATAACACATTTATAATCCAGTAATTTCCACAGGCATCCATTAACACAATGCCAATCAATTCACTGACTCCTGTTATTCCATCATTTTTTGTGATCTCTGTTAACATCATGGCACAAAGGTCCATGCTCAATTATGACCGCTCTAATATGTCAGCAATTAAGATATAAGTATCACAATAACAAGCTTTGCTGAGTAAGTTCCATTAGCAATAACTTCAAAGTAAAAGAAAAAAAACCTTCCTCACTGCAGTTTGTGAAAAACATTTTTAAAGAGCATATGATGTGATAACTTCAAGCTACAGTGAAAGCCTTAAAACCCCTCATCCCTGGGGTCCTCATGCTCCTAATAGTTTAACACTAATGAGATCTGCTGCTCCCATCTTTACAGCCTCCCACATAACAGTTTATTTCATAATGTAAATACCTTTGAAGGTAGGGAGAAGCACAGAGCAAACCAGAGAGACGAGAACCTTTCTAGTTGGCCACGGTCTCTTAACTTGTATATTTCGCATTTGTTTTGACTGCAACTTAGGGTTCTTGGGGGAAACTCGGGTCTTCTGCAATTCAGTTAGTCTTACTGCATGAAGTCTGTGAAAATAATGGTCAGGCAGCACTTTGACAAGATTGGAGTATTTGAAAAAAAAAAACATGCCGTGGTCTATTACTTGAGCTTTTTGGAGACGGTGAGAGAAAAGCACATGGCCCGCTATCAGCTGCTTTCCCAGAGGAAGAGATGGATGCGTCCGAATTTATCAAAAGGAGCAAATTGTCAACTGTCAGGTAGCCTCAAAACAATGAGACACATGCATACATATGCACACATAACTATTCACCACGGAAAACTTGGATGTGCATGCCATCTGTTAATGCGCGCAGACTCGAGAGACATGGATGTCTCAGCCAAGACAAAGTGAGCAGAGTTCAAGTTTACATCTCTTATATATCTGGCAAACACAGCATGCCTTAGACAGCATAATAAAACGGTTGCAAAACAAAACACCTCCTCATCGAAAGAGGCTAATAAAGTCTTCAATATACTTAAGTGTAGCCTTAGATAAATAGAATAACCATTTCCCTCTGCACTGGTGTTCAGTTGTCCAAAGTGTATTGATGTACTTATTGACATTCATTAAAGGGAAACCCTCTCAGCAAACCACAGAGAGCGGTGTAAATCCTGTAAACTTCTTGAGTGTGCATAAGGAGCAACATTCCTTTAACACAATTACTAAACAGCAATAATGTCACCGTATGTTCGAACCAGTTTTGATTTACAAGTGGACACCATGTTGCCTTTTAATCAGCTTATTATTATTAAGTGGTCTGTATATGTGTGTGTTTCCCCTGGACAATCCTCCTCCTTGCTTCACTCTTAGCGAGGTATTGATCCTCCCAGTGTACCAGCCCCTCCTGATTTCATTAAGCTAGCTGCTGTTAATTACTCCACACTCTAACCTTTTGCTGTTTCATTTGGGCCAACAAATTGGGCGAATTAAAAAAGGTGATGTGGGAAGAGGAAAAGAGAGAAAGGGGGGAAAAAAGCTACTTGGCAGCTATGCTGGTGGACCCCCTCCCTTTCTGTGGCGTTTGTGTCAGAATCCCAAGCGGCATAATAATTAAAAAAGTTCATCAATGTTCTCTTTGCTCATCAAATTATGCAGAAGGAGGCTACTCCGGTAATTGTGGCAGAGGATTCATTTATGAAAACCATATGAGCTAGAACTAGTATGGTTGTCTTGGGAGTTGGAGAATTTTGTCCTTTTTTCACGTCTTTGGGCTCGTGTCAAAGGTATTGTAGAGTCAAGCCGATTGGTGATTAAAACCCATTTTATTTACCAGGATCATGTGATGGTCCTAAGATTTTGTTTTTCACTAAATCAAAATCCAGCACACACCAATTTGTCTTCTTAGGGAAGATATTAAAAGAGTGCGGTATGACACATAGCTGCAAAGTTATAATTAGACTTCATTTAATACCTTATGTCATGAGATTACATGCGCGGTGCATGGCATCTAAAGCATACTTAAATCTCAGGGGATATAATTGATTAACCATATGAGGGCGGGAAACAGATGATGAGGATGATGCTCTAAATCCATGTTAAATCGATATAGCCACTTCCTACACATCAAGGGATTATTGACAGAAATTACTACCAGCCGCAATCGCTCGGGTACATCGGATAATTTCTAACTTGGTGTATTAATGTGTGAACGTGCACAAGTGAGTCAAAAACATCCCACTGTTATGACTGCTCTAAGAAATCATCAAGCTTTAAGTGGGACAATTTTGCAACATGGATACATTACCAAGAGAGCAAGTAAAATTCATAGGATCTTTTGGAGCCATTATGAAAGATGCCCTTTTCTCAAGGTTGAGTACATTCTAGTTGAAAAGATTCTACATGATGCAGAAGGAGCCATTCAGAGAACTCCCTTTGGCTGAGATAATAACTTCATCATAATTAGCTTGTGGTGCTCAGGAGTGTTGAATTGTCGGTTGCAGTGGGATCTGCGCTGATTTATTGCTTGATTTAATTACGTATCAAAATTCAATTAGACATGCTTTCAACCAAATTCAAAGTGAGCTTTGTCAAGCTGTCCCTTGAAATCAGGTACAGCTTGAAGGACATCCTTCATAATGCAGTGACATCTAACTTAATAATTACCACTTACCAAAAATCATTCATGTGCTTAAAAGGCAAAAAAAAAAAATGCTATGCCAGTTTTAGAGAAAAAGAAATAATACATTCTTACTTTGCCATTACTTTTTCCAAATTTCAACTGCCATCAAACAGTATCAAACCATGTGAAGCACAACTTGATTCAGTAGTGATGTGAAGAGGGTAGCAGGTACTTTACCGAGTGAAGATACATGACAAAATGCTCTTTGAGGTTGACTACAGTTGAGGAAGTGTCTGGCTTTCTTTAACCACATCACTCAATGCCTTCTCACCTCCTTTTGCTCCAGACTACACTAGGGAAAAAAGAGGAGCTGTTTTGAATAAGTGTCACACCAGCCTCCAAGAGCTACATTGATCTTTACTGCTATGCAAATTTAGGATGTCATGGTGTCTATGCTAAGAAGTCAAGGAATGGAACGAATATTTCAGCCTGAGGTCTCTAACTGAAGTCTTTTACTACTATTGTAAATACTTCCATTGACAATTCTAAGTACACTTAAGTAATAGGGTCCTCTTTTGACCTCCAAAGTTGCCCCCTTTTTTAAAAAAGTATGATTCAGTAAGTTGCTAAAGATGTTACATTACGATTTCGATCTATTCTGACTTTACTGCAAAGTTTTTGCAGTTTTTCATTGTTACAGATGCTATGAACATCCCACTTCACCTCACCATAAAAGTGTTTTATTAGGTTGCGATCTGGGGACTGTACAGACCACTGGAGTAAAGTAAAGTAATTTCCTGGAACCATCTTGAGACAATGACACATTTTCTTGCAAGAAAACTTCCTTCTTAAAAAAAACAGAATTAGACAGAATGGTAAGCAGTAATGTTAGATATATTTATGGAAGCAATAATATGATGAAAATACCAAACACTGTTTTTGTGTTTTCACTCAATCTTCAGTTTGGTTCCTTCCAATATCAAGTAGTTATAGCACAGAAGACATACCTCGCTCTTTCTTACAGTACCACCAACACTTGAAGTCAGGCCCTAGATATTTTTACACTGGTCAATGGCAGTGTTGTGGATTGACTTGCAGAGGGACAGAACAAGCACTGCCTAGTTTGTTTGCCCTGATTGAAGTATATATATATATATATACATATATATATATATATATTCCACACAGCCACACTGACTGAGATAGTGTGTAAGTGAGAGAAGATACTCGTGCCCCTTGCTGATTTCCACCTTGTCTACACTTAGTTTTCCCCCTGTTTGGTGATAGCATGTCAGCTGGTGCTGTCACAATGGATGATAACAATCTTACTAATGCATAATAACATCCAGGGCTTTATATCCGCCTCGCAGTCTCTGCATTATTACAATATTATTTGCTACAAGAAAATGAAGATTTTGCTGCTGGCTAAAACACAATATGAAAGGACAGACAGGGAAAAAAAGGATAAGTGTTTTAGCAACACTAGTCATAAGACCCTAGTGTGCTATAAACTGTAATATTGTTGCGGAAAAAACTCATGTTATATGTATTGAGAGCCATTTTCTTTTACTCGCCAGTGGCAGGATTTTAAGGTTGTCATGGTCTAAAGAATTGTCAAAATTTGCCCACTTTTTAGAAACTCGGTTTTATTCACCATGTCTGCTAAAGGTTCTACAGTGATATCCAGTTCAGAGTTTTGTCCAGTGATTTTTATACCAATTTAAAAACTGATGCAGAATTTGACAGGAATGAAGTTAAATATACTGTAAACGTTGGTGACACAAGAGCAGACGCTACACGTTTAAATGGCTAATAATTGAACTGTTCAGCCCTGTCTGCATGTCTGCCTCCATAGTGAGTCACAAGAGCTTGAGCAGCATTAACAGTGAGGTTTATCTAATAAAGTGCACTGTCAAGGAGGAAACACGAAAAAAAGAGAATGGAAAGACCCACTAATGTGTCATACCTCAGTTTATCAAGATCCTGTTGTAATATGAGTTGTTCACCAATTTGATCGCTCTCCTACTGAAACATTTGACAGTTTTCCTCATTGACACTTATGGAAGCATTATCCAAAGACTGTGATGTGCAAATACGTAGTGAATCACAAGTGTGGAGAAAAGAGCTTGAATCACTGTCATTCTCTGACGAACATGAAACACAGTTATGATACTGATTAATCATTGTCACTAAATCTATGGTACTGATCTCCTAAAAGTGGTAGATGCTTCTGTCTTAAACACACTGCCATTTGCCAAATGGTAGCTATAATGTTATTTAGTTTCAAAATACATTCAATGTCATTCTTCACATATTACAACAGGCGTAAGGATTAGACAACGAAGCTCGTGAAACATTAGCTGACAGCGGCCTTGTTATAAATTTCAGTGAAAACCCCACAACAAGAAGTGATAATACTTTATTAATCTCTGTGAGAATAATGGCCCTCTCGCTGAAATGTTGACAGGTCTCATTTCAGAAATACGTCTTTTTTTCTATTCCAGTTATATGTAATCTGTTCCCTACACACAAATCAATTTATATCTTAAGCGATCAAATTTAGCATGAGGACGTTTTTGTGCAGCTAAAATTGGCTTATATCTGTGTTTATAACCAACAGTGTGGGTTCATCTCCAAGAAATTGATTCTGATTGTCTTTCTATATTCCAGAATAGTTTTTTTTCCGCATTGGTAACAGGTGTGTTTTCATTACTCAATGGTGAAAAGTTTTGTTCTTTTTTTTAAAAACAAACAGCTCATATAGGTTTAATATAACCAAAAGACTGTAGTTATAATAGTCCAATAACTGTAAAACTTAAAAGGTAAGTTCTGAGTATTGATACAGTAAGTATATTTTTTTCCATTAATGTATTCATCTTTTTCAACATTAGCTTGTTACTATGGATGAAATCTGTAGAGATGATGATTTTAATAAACGCCTGCTGTCTCTGTGTCATAAAAGACACACGGACTGTGTTTTCTTTTCCCTTTTCCTAGTGAAAAGGTAATGGAAGCTAAAGAACAGACAGGTCACTCTACATATTTTTGGAGTAGGGGACTATATACCCAGGAAGGAAACTTAATTAGAGCATAACCCTTCAAAGCCTGAACCATGAAACAATTACTAGTAAATTCAATTTTTTTGAAAATGGAGAGTTTATTGAACCACATAAAAAATTTGTTTATAAAATTAATTACATTTTAATTTCCATTTTTAGTGCTTTTTTCCATTTTAGGCAATAATGATGAATATGAAAGCCAACAAAGACAATTATTTGCCCTTTACTTTTTTATTACAGTAAAGTCTAGGCCTAAATACAGCATGTAGTTATTAGCAACATTAGTATGGCGTTATTTTTGTGCCACTATTCTGAGCGCACGTAAAAAGAAATTGCAGGTGCAAGTGTTGCATTTTGAGGAGAAATTTATTTTGAGCGAAGAAAAGCTAAATTTGAGTGAACAAAATTCACAATGTCACAACAGCGTTTGTTTTAGTTCAAAGGCTTTATGGTTTTTCCTATAATACCTGGTGGTGTAGTCGGTGATTTTTTGTCAGTTCAGCCTTATATATTATATTTAACCCGAGTGACCACCCGGTCAGCTGGTGGGTAACAGGCATCTCCGAAAACATTAGAGCATTTATGCAAATATGTGATGTCTTGATGAATCGAGCAAATATTTTAAGTTCACACATATTTTAAGTTCATGAAAATATCTTAAAAGTTTATTTTGTGACCCAGACAGAGAAATATTTCAAACTCCGCCACTCTGTGTTCCTCCGCCACTGCCTCGTTTGAGTTTTGGACAAAATGGATTCTGGGATATTGCATTTCGTCGCTTCGAGCTGATTGGAGACCAAAACAGTCAATCAGATTTTTTTGCATCCAAGTCCGTGATTGGCTGGTTTTGTGGCACAAATATAACGGTGTAGAGAAAGAGTTGAGCGCGCACGGGCAGAAATGTTGAGAGCACGAGCAACACATTGCGAGCAAGTGAGCATGTAACTAGGACACAGTGCACAAAGAGTCAAACAATGGTTGTATGTGGCTAAGTTTTTGGTGTAACAGTTATCTAAATGTTTGTGCCATGTGTACTGCCCTATGAAAAAGGAAAAAAATCATGCAACGTTATGATGGTGTCTTTTTGCCTCCCCCTCATCACAGTAGAGTTGGCCCGAACAATAAAGGTTAGCAGCTAACGAGCCAGGCTGGAGTAGAAATACACCAACATTTGAAACTTTTAGAGAATCTTGAAAAGTAAAATGCAAACTCTGTGAGCGGAAATTTGCATAGGATTTAGCAAAGAAAAAAAATAAAACATTGTAGACTGCTTAAACTAGTAGGTTGCAGGAAAAAGAGAAACGCCAGTTATTTCACAGCAGTTATTGTGAACTGTATTAATTCCTTTTTTCTTATCATTATGTTTTTACATGTTGTTCAAAGTCAGATAAAAAAAACAAGCCAAAAGCACTTCAACACAAAAGATGCAAGTGTACTGCCACGCGTGTTGTTAAGACAAATTAACATGGCAGCTTGACATTGCTTGTGATAAAGGACAGCCAAATTACACTCAAATGACAGAATTTGAATTAGGTTTGAATCCTACATCTACTTACAGCCTACAAGATCTCTTCTTGAAAACAAACAAAAATCTTAGCAGAACAGTCTCGATAAATTAGAGGCTATTTTCAGAAATTTATTCCCATTTCCTTCATGCATATACTCCCCAAATACATTGATGTCAGCTTCTCTGGCAAAGGAGCCAGTTAGAGGTGTGCCACTGATGCAATTCAAAAGCCATCCAATACAGAGTATCCTCTCTTCTCCAGCCTGCTTTACTCAATTGGGGTCCATCACCATCATGAAAACAAACTTCTCCTCACTGCCAGGGTCATTTTTCCTCCTCTTCCACCGCTGACTCATATTAATATCTTTGTAGAAGGCTATGTGTGCTCCAGGAGGCCAGTCCCATGTGTTTTTTTTTCCAAACCTCTCGCTGTTTCTCTGGCCACAGCCAAGTGCATTAACATATGTTCTCACAGCGCACAGTGCTACTCTGCATTGGTAAATGCCTTATTACAGCAAGACCCGCTCTGTGCTCTTCCATTGAATATCCATAAGTAGTAAAACACAGCCATACCAGCCCACTCAGAACAGTAGGAATGTGTCTCACATGACAGGAGGGCTCCTTAACATTTAGTCAGAGGTCCTCTTTGTCAATTTAATATTCCTCCTACTCACAGTAATTGCGGGTGGTAATAATGACAAATAAAGGCAATATTGCTACTGCATGTTACATACTGAGTGTAATAAGGTCATCTGCTGGTTATGTTTTTTCCCCTGTATTTATGCCTTTTTAGCATGCAGAGTCAAATCTCTCAGTATGACTTACATCTCGAAAGACTATGCCAGTGTGAAATATGCAAAGGCAGAGGGTGAGAAAAATATCCCGAGCAATGCAGCTTGTTCTTGCCTAGAGAGCTTACATGCTTGTAATCATTTCCTAACTGCAATTTCCTCTTTCATTTGTTGGCTTTTATTCTCTTCTGTCTTAAGTAATATCAAGCATTTCAGAGATCATGAAATCAGTGTCATAATATAAATGCACACGCACATATCTCCTTTACAATTGTAGAGAAAACAAAAGCTGGCTTTCACTTTGTGGAAACAAAGTGGTGCACACGGTTGGCAGTGGTGCACAAACTAGCGTGTATTAAAACAAAAGTCAAAGAGAAAGAGGAATACATCTCCCACAGTATGATGGGATATTTTTGACAAAACACTTGTTAATTGAACATTTTGTGTGTGTGTTTACTAGTAGTGTAAATTCCAAGTAATATAATTACTTCATAAAATAAATAAGTGTGGACATGCCAAAAACATGCGACATATTAACATCAATTAAGAATGAAGCTTGATTGCCACCTACAGTGAAAGTGTTGCTTGTATGATGAGTAAAATTGTGAAACTGGAGGACAGATAATGCACCCACCATCTTATCTGAGGTTGCAGCAGGCTGATGATTATGCTGATTGCTGCAGGAGCAGTTTTGGGTTAAAATGTGTGCACAGTGCTCAAAACTCCCACTTTTAGGGTAAGGCTGTTTTGCTTTTGTGCTTCTTTTTTTTTTTTTAACGTTTACTTTGCATTTCAGATTTCTGTGATCTTTGTTCTGTCTGCCAGGGAAACAGTTGTGCTGTGTTGATCTGAAGACATATTCAATGTGCATCAAATACTAGAGGGAACTCGTCGTATTCTTGCACAGAGAACTGAGGGCTGGCATCCATGACATCCCACTGCACTGCACTGATTTATAATCTTAGGGAGGATACATCTTAGCAAGGATACATCGCTGAAACATGAAGGCATTGAATAATACTTTTCTCATGAATAAAATCATTAAAAGAAGCTTTTTTATATAACTTAAACCTCACCCGTGAATGCTGAATGCTGAGCATTTTCTGATTAATGTTCAGCTATAAATTAAACATGCTGGATTTTGAGGATTTTTTTTTTTTTTTTACATTTATTTATGTTCTTTTTATCATTTATTATTTAAAGCCTTTTCTGACAAGTCAGATAACCTAAGAACACAAGTTATGTTTGCTTTAACTTTTCAAATCTATTCCTAGATAATCTAGCTTGCACCGACGTGCTAACTAATGAAGCCTATAATGCTGTTTTTAAGTCATTAAACACGAAAGCCTAACAACACAGCTTTTGCCTAATGACAATTTGTGACAATGTCTTGTTTCAGTATTGCTGTTACAATAAACAAAAAAACTACACCCTGTGAAATTGCCCAGTTATTTAAAAAAAATATACATTATTGCATAATCTTACAGTATTTATTTTTGAAAGTGTAAAACCAGAGACTACACAGCAAATTTACAATTGGGTGAGATCACATATATTTCTACTGCCATACAAATGATTGGACATATAATTTCCAATTCAAGATTAACTGTAAAGACATGATTACCAAGGAAAAGACGTGACCGCAAATACAGCTGGAGCTTCGCATTTTTGACTGTTGCTACATAGTCCTGCATATTAGGGACTTAAAACCTCAAACACAACTGCAGCAGTTATTAGAAAGTATAGAAAGAGCTACAAGTATCCTTAAATAATGATGCCAAATAAAATCTAGTATTTAAACTGCCTTGAAAAACAGTTGAGTGCTCCTGGCTTGGCACAAGGAATCCTTGGAAACTGTTGTTTCACTGATGTTCACAGTGCAGAGAATATTGCATGAACTCTGCAAATGGTTTCCAAGAAAACTACTGCTTGTAAAATAGCTCAAAACCTCAAGACCTTAAAAAACATTTCTGTGCATTTTAGAGAGTTTTTAATCATGCCTAGGAAAAAAGAAAAAAAACGGTGGGAACACAAAACAGAAGAGAATAAAATGTCACTGATGATGATGATGACAATGACCAGACTAGGG
The DNA here is from genome assembly GCF_056152115.1 of Neolamprologus brichardi. Taxonomy (NCBI): domain Eukaryota; kingdom Metazoa; phylum Chordata; class Actinopteri; order Cichliformes; family Cichlidae; genus Neolamprologus; species Neolamprologus brichardi. Next base: position 28,740,413 of record NC_142105.1, read on the forward strand.
TTGTATTATCTTATCTTTATTCTTTTGAGTTTTTATTTATTGCAATCATGTTTCATTTGAAAGAAAACAGAAATTCATTCTGTAACATGATATAAGTAAAAATGTGTAGATATACTTACATGTATATTGCTTTTTACACATTGTAAAAGGGCTTCCAGAACCATCTATCATGCTCAGTGTTACATTAGACACAAAGAGTAGGTGGTGGTAGGTTGGAGGATTGGTTTAGATGGCAGTTCTGATCCAATCTCGCAATGACCATCCATCATAGCTTCCTGTGATGCCGTGTTTAACGTCTGCCAATATCTTATTAGAAATGTGCTAGATCGTAAAAATGAAAACTCCTAGGTATTTAAAGGAGCTCACTATGTCATCGCTTGAGACAAGAGTCTACATGAGATACTGTAAGAAGAAGCAACTTGGTTTGAAACTCTGAAGGCTATGATAAATCACTATAAGAAGTAATAGGGAGCTTTACAGAGGCTCTAAAAAATATATTGGGTTTTCAAAAGAAAAACAATAAAAGATAATAATTATTTCGTTATATGTATTATTGCTGAATTTGCTGAAACCCAAGGTCTCTTTATATAAGAGTATAAAGAAAAGGCTAAAGGTTGAAGACTTTTTTAGTTTTGGCAAGCTTGTAGTCGTTGTACAGTCCATTTGAAAACTTTAAGTAGGATCCATGAGATTCATATTACGTTTGCCTAAAAAGTTCAAATCATTTGCTATTATCCGCTGTTTGACTAAGATGCTTAAACACTAGCAATCTAGGAGGCCAGGCAGCTGGACTGCAGTCCTGGCGCACAAAATGACTTTCCATTAATAGGTTGGGGAGCATCAAGAGAGCCCACCCTGAGCAGAGATTTCCACATGGATATGGCCTATAGCACAAGGGTACCTGCCCCCAGCCATCTGCACTGATTTGACAAATGATTCTATATCAAAGGCCTCTGCACTGATTTGGGTCGTAATTGATTGGAGGCGAGGCCCTCAAATCCCTGATTGGTTTAGCTGGATGTGGGGAGGGAGATACGTGGCGAGTGAGAGGAAAGGACAGCCAGCATGTGAGAGAGTACAGTGCAGGGGATCTGGGAAATATACTAACAGAAGTGAGCCTCATTTGCACTTTGAGAGAATTCAGAATGAAATTTGTGTGGTACGCAATTTCGTCAAACAATATGCATGGTACATTTTTTACAGAGCAACCCATGTTGTCTCTGTGTTTGTGTTTCTTTTTCCAATGTGACTGTGGGGATATCCAATTTGTTACTGTGTCCATAAAGATCGGATTTCACCATACAAAAAGAAGAATTTGGTTAGAAATGGAACATTATTGATTTGTTCCACACGGAGGTGTGGTCTGATGCAGATATATGAGAATTGTAAGTTGGCTGAAAGGAAAGCATCGATTATATATTTCTTCATCATTTTACCCTGAATATTTGATACCATTAACCGCGGTTACGGAAATTATGTGACAAGTGAAATATCATCAAAGAGGATAGCCATTGTTCACTTATCCTCCTGAAAGTTACCTAAACCTCATTACCTCAAAAGGGATTAATGGGATGTCAAATACTTTTTTATCCTTTTTTTTCAGTTAGATTTCCAAAGAACATATGCCAGGTATGATCTCGAAAAGTGTACTTATTTAATAATATTGTAGATAATTTTCCATTCTGTCATTTATACTATGGTGCGTAGAAGATGTCCTGCAGATGAGCCAGGATACTGTGGAGCCCTCTTAATACAATTGTGACTGTGATGTTATGTATATAGAGGCCTACTCCCTTCGTTACATGGCAGGCCGGCTGCACCACATACCTTTTGCCATTTGACACAGACATGCGGTGCTTGCTAGTGACAGATGCTGCACAGCACTGGTCCCAGAGGTCACAGATGACCTTTTGGATTGTCTTTTTTTCAGTCACAAAGCATTATTTATTTGACGATGGCCACCAATGCGACCCCGGGCACCTTGATGGAGCCGTGGGTTGTTGCTGCTTGTCTTCTGAGATTACATTTACCTCAAATGAATTGGGGTTGAGTGACTGACTGTGTTTGGCCGTGCACTTGCATGTGCGAGGATGTGGACGTACATGTTTAGGAAGATACATTACTTATCCATAGTCTGCTTGACGCAAATAACAAAGCTTAATTGCTGCACGACAGGCCTTTTGTTTGGACGCCTGAGGGATTTCCTTTTATTATACAGAGTGAATCACCATTGAAATGTGTTTATTCGCTGGCCTTTCCTTGGCTTTAAAAAGCTCCTGCACACTGTATGTCTTAAGAATTTTATCTGTAACACTCAGCGCATTTACATTCATGTCTTTGTCGAACTTCACAGAATAAAGTCTAACCCTTCAAGAAGCAAGGTGTTTCTCTAGCATGCTCATCGCTCAACTTTTACATTGTTAGGTGACATTTCACAAGAGAGTTTGTCTTTTGTGGAAATAAAAACTGTGAAACGCGAGGAAAACAAAACTGTGAAATGGCATCCCGGAGTCACACGGCTTTAGTTTACCGTAGCTATTTCAGAGTTGGCAAGAACAAGGTGCAGTGCAGGCCCCATATTGTCAGAGGTGCTTGATCCCCACCCCCATCCCTTGTCCTCTCCATCTGTCACCTATTTAAATTGTGGTGTTCACAAAGACATACACATACTTTGGCATGCTTACACACACATTATTATACACAGCCACCTCAGATACCAAGAACCGTATTATAATGAACTACTTGTATGTTATAGCTTGTCAGACGCACATGACTTTATGTACATAACCAAGCATGTGCATCCCTATTCACATTTTATTACTACCCTGTTGTGCTATAATGAGAAGTTGTTATTCACGCTGTCGATTCACAGGAAAACCTTGTGAAAACCCTTGTGAAACAATTTTCTACAGCCCGAAGCCTCATGTCAGAAATATGATCTTACCCTCACCTCTTACCCCGACTGCCGTAGTGTGATGATGCTCTGAGGTGAGCCCACACATCAATTATTCACATAATGCAAAATTTTTACTCTTTATCTTCTCGCCAGCTGGGGGAGACAATTTAAGAAAATAAGAAGAGAAAATAAATGATGAGCAGAGGGAAAACGCAGCAAGACACTTGCTGGGTGAATAAGAGAGTTTGCGGTGGACAGACAATGCTCTTGATGTGAGTTATAATTGTAGTTTAACAATGTGTGGACCTCTGGGATATTCACTATGCAATATATGGCCTTTAGACTAGAATCACTATGGAAACCAAAGGCCCTGAATGACCTGCAGTGCCCACCCACTTGGACAGCCGTTAATCATCTTCGCTCAGATCCTGGCACTGCAGAATTTGGCCAATGTGTCAAGAAGCAATTATATATACTTAGTGCTCGGGCACCCGATCTCCTCCCTCTCCTCCCTCTCCTCGCTCTCTCACTCTCACATTCTTAATATAATCACAGAGTAGTCAGTTTAAAAGCCCTCTGTTCATTTCGCTATCTATCTGGGGGATGCACACAATGCAGATGAAGAGAAGTTTAAAAAGCCAGTGGATATTCTATTCTGAGAGCCATTATAATCAGAATATTCTTTACATATAAATCATATCCAGCCATTTACTCATTTTACCAGCCTCCTGAACTGACTGACATACTAAATTACCCCAGCTGGCCCAATGCATTCGCTGCACATATTGGGCTGGTGTGGATCATGGAGACTAATGTGAGCTGACTAGAGGGAGATTATGTTCAGCTGCTAACAGCTAAAACGTGAATAACACTATCCGCAAACCCACAGTGTTCCCCCATTACATCAGCCCTGATCAGCTGGGTAAAAATGGAAAGAGTGAAAGAGAGAGAAGTATGGGGTCCAGAGGAAACAAGACGTAGATATAGTATGCGGAGCAATCCAAAGTGATGTCTTCTTACATTAAAACATCTGTAACACCCCGTTAAAGCTACGGCACGCTATAATTTCTCACCAAAAGCAACCCAAATTTGAAAAGTTCAGGCCTTACATGGATGTGCGTTGTTATTCTGCAATGATAGATATGCAGTTAATTTACTTTTTCCAGTGATTTTCCAGTGACAGAGCAGAGAAACGGGTATCATATTTTGTTATTATTTACTGTCCGACCACTGTCTGCATATTTTAATGCCACGAAAGTCATTTCAGACAGCTAGCTGTGCATTAGGGATGTAGAGCGGTGTTAGGCTTTGAACAGTTGATGACAGCCTGTCAGACAGCTTCCATCTATTGGGCTCCTTTTACCAAGGTCCACTCTTGCAATAAGCCACTCTCAGCCATAACGCCCATTCATCCAGAAAAGGACACAGGCATTTTTGACACGTTTGGTGCTAAGTGAACTGAAATTGCGCGAATTTCACTGCATGGCACATTATCACATTTGCAAGAGTCACGCATCAGGAGTAGAGGTTGAAGGGAAGAGTGACTTCAGTCAGTGTGTGGTGACGACTTGAGACCATCACAGTGAAGTGATGACTTTGACTGTGCATGTACAAGACTAATTAGCATTGAATAAATTTGCCCTTCTCGCTTCATGTTAAATAAATCCCGAACGATTAGCAGAACGCACAGAGGAAGAACAGAAAACAGATGAAACCGTTGTCTTGGAAATGAAAATAATTTCTTTAAGAACCCATGATAAACAAATTCATTTTGCACACCATTTGGCAAAGAGTCTTGCAATGATATGGTGAATGGAACATCAGATATGTGAGAAGATGAAAAGGGTCTTGACATATTATGCAGTTAATTTACAAATGCAAAATGCAAATAGACACAGAAACACAGCTTAATAAGAACATCGCATCCTTAAAATATCTGTAATTATTTCACATAATGCTGTTTATTCCTTGCCTGAAAGCAAACTGGAGCTTACCTTATGAGGACAAATGGGAGGCGGTGAGTTAAAAGACTTCTCTGGTGTCTGGCTCTGGTTCTGGTAGAAAAAAAAAACATTATCAGGGACATGTTTCATTGGAGGCATATCCTTGCCAAAAGTTTCATCTTATTTACTATTCCTTGCTATTAGTATTTTGCTGCGTTTTTAAGTGGGGGTTAACTCCCACTCTTTACTACCCACTAAGCCAAGATCACAACGTTTGTCAAGCGTCACATTTTAAATCTCTATCTTGACAGCGTCGTCTTATCTGACATAACGTGAGCGGAGTGATTTTTTTGTTTTGTTATTTGTTTTTGTGTTTTCCCTTATTTCTATCCCTGCTCAAAGATTATAAATCCTTCTTTGTCAGAAGATTTCGCTGAACATATGTTCGGGTTTTTCGTACATGCCCGACTGCATTTTTTGAGGTTAAATGATTATCACATTGTTAATACACCAATACATCACTCAGATACAAGAAAACACCATTAAAAGCAGACACAAGGTAAGTCAACAAGCCAACAACAGATGGTCCCGCTGCTTGTGATTATGCAAAGATCCAAAGTATTTGCATACTCACAATGCCATCATTAAAAAAAAAAAGAAAAAACAATAAGCCATCTTGAGCTGACCTCAGTGAGAAATGAAAAAAAAAAGAGCAATGGGTGACACAGAACCAGCAGGGAAGCGGAGGGGCTTGGAAAACTTCTTTTGGAATCTACCGAGGGCTTGCCTCGTGGGAAGGCACTGTTGATTTTCAAGCAGGTGCTTTCGGTTATGTCCTCATTTCCAATTATGTGCCTGTGGTACGTCTGATGCTCTGTGACACTATTAATGGCTGCCTTATGGTTTCTCTAGGACAGATGAGACGCTCGACTCTCCAGACTCTTAACATCTATATTTCATCGCAACGTAGAAGGAGAACACCTCTCTGGACAAGGCAACTAAGAGAGGGGAGAAAAAAAAGGAGCCAGGCATTCACTGTAGCGTAAACACCAGGACATGAAATATAAATGAATAAATGGGCCTGGCTGGGACGATGGAATTAGTAGACAAAATTTTCCCTACAGATTGAGTACGCAATATAACCATGATATCTTAATTGATGTGACAAATAAACATGAATTATTTTCTTTGTGGGTAGGAGCAGGAAATGGAGTTTGCTTCTGCGTGTTCCCAGTGGGGGAAAATGAATGACCTTGATTCTGAACACTGCCTCCAAAATTGTGAATCTACAGGATATTGTAGAGTTAGGAGGAGAGTGACAAAAAAGAAAAAGGAAAAAAAGAGAGTCCAATCAATTATAATGTGAACCGCGGTGTTTGCAATGTACAGATAACTCGGCACTCCATCAATACTGGCGGTTAATCAAGGCATGACTTGCAAAAACTTCACACAAAGCATTCAGGAAAATATTCCCTTTACCACTTCTAGTTATTCTACTGTCGTATGTGAAAGTAACAGGGAAAAAACAAACATTTGTGTTATTTCTGTGTTACCAGTTTATAAAATCAGATGCCAAATATGCTAAAACTATTGAACACACAATGTAATGTTTATGCAAAAACATTTAGTTATTTATTTGTTTTGTTTTGTTGAATTTATACAAAACAATATGTGATCCAAATTAACAACTACTTTCATTTGGAAGCACAAATACTGTTAAAGAAGAGACATTATCAAATGCAAAAAAGGATGACAGTAAAGCTAACCACCACTTTTCACTCATGCCATTTCTTATAAATTCCTAGTTTAACTCGCTCGTTAAATCTAATTAATAATCGTTAGTGTTTCATCAGCGTGGAAACTGTACAGCTTTTCTGACAAACAGCTCATAGCTCATCTCTGCACAGTTACAGGAGAGACAGTAGAGTAGAGAGGTGATAAGGGAAAACATATGGAAGTAAAAACGACTGTCATTTTTCAACTCACCTTTGTCTGGGACATTTTACATCTGATAATGAAGACTATTGACAATGGTTGCAACAGAGGGATTTGGATTACGCCACATATTGATGTTTTTGGTCTTTTCACCATGCATGGGCTGGTTATTGTAATAGGATGAGGCCCAGAGAGCACATGTTATACATATATATATATTACAGTTTCTGAAGAAAATACAAGACAATTTTATCTTTCTGATTTCTTGGAAATGTTTTGATAAAATCTAAGAATGAGCTCTATTTCTATCTCGCCGTCTTTACTCTCATCGTATAAATTAGGAGCCTCACTCAGCAGCTCACAAACTGTGTAAGTCTTAATTGTGTACTTTAATAAATGTCACACAGTTTTCCCGCTAAAAGTCTGCATAAAAGACAAATGAAAACAAAAATATGCAAAATATTTAAACTTGTTATTTAAAAGGTTTTTTTTGTTTTTGCTATAAATATATGCTCTTTTTTTAAATTTCACTTTACCAACATGTGCGTAAAAAGCTGCATGGGACAGAGAGTTGTTCTATCGTTCTTGAAAAATTAGACTGACTGCCTTCTGAAAGTCACTGGAGTATTTCTTTTAAAGATATTCCATGTGGGAATCTGCCAAAAAATGTACATTGTGTGCTACTCCTTTCACAGAGGAGTTATAGGTTATAGTAATGACAGTGCCAGCTGAGGACCTGTGAGTTGTGAGCTTCTCTGTTGAAAGTTTCCCACACGGAATCTTAAATGTCTTCAGAACAAGCATACTTTGAAGAGTTTCAGATGAAAGTTTTCTTGTTTTTTACTTTCTCTTTAAAAAAAAAAACTACAGAACTACAGAAGGTGAATGTTAAAAATGGGCTTTTATGTGCCTGTTAAGATATAATAATAAAAATCTGAAATCTTTTGTCGTAAAAGACTTCATAAATAACTATTTGTCATTTACATGTTTTCTGTCTCTATTAATCTTGTGTGATATTAGAAAAAAACATTTAAGAGAAGATGTGCATCACTGAACACAAGAAAAGCTTCAGTAAAACTTTTCAGGTGTGAGGTGATCAAAATGTTCCGTCTTCTCTTTGGCTCCGGGATCATGCTCTTGCAAAAAAGAAAAAGAAAGAAAGAAAAACTTGAAGTTTTGATAAACCACTTTCTGACAAAATGGGTAAGTTTTTAAAAATATATATATTTTTTTTATTTATTTTGCATTGTAAGGTATAAAAAACTCCACTCAGCAGACATATACACCTCAACAAGTCAACGTTTCTCAGATTTGAGGTGAGCAACTGAAGCAACTACAGCTTGGCTCAGTGAGATGACGAGCCGCCTTGAGACCAGGAGGGCCAGGTTCAAATCCTGCTTGTGGTAACATTTCATTCGGGCAGGGATAGCTCAGTAGGTAGAGTGGTGGCCCTGTGATTGGAAGGTCGGGGATTCGATTCCCCTGAACAGCTACCCTGAGGTACCCCTGAGCAAGGTACCATCCCTACACACTGCTCCCCGGGCGCCCAATGGCTGCCCGCTGCGTCACTGAGTGAATGGGTTAAATGCAGAGCGGAATTTCCCCACGGGGATCAATAAAGTACACTTTCTTTCTAAGAGTGCAGGATACTGTTGATTGACATATGACCTGGTAGTAAATGCATTATAGGGTTACCTAGGCAACCAGTCTACACCTACATTAACTTCAAAGTGATATGGATGAGTGAATCGCTCTCTGTGTGGATGTCACTTTAGGTTTTAAAAAAGGTTTTCTACTCTCAGCGTTGCTGCTGTATAACATATAGATTAGAAATAGCCCCCAGATTCTTTTAGGATAGTGTTACAATAGACCCTCTTATAATGTTCCTGGCTTTAACTTTCATCTAGTGGATGAACTGTGTTCAATGACAGTGATTTTCAGAAATGTGCCTGAGCCTGTGCAATGATTTCCACTACAGAGCGACATCTGTTTTAAAGCAGTTGTGCCTGATAACTCACCGATCACATCTATTCAATATGTGTTTTTTGCCTGATCCTTTGTGCACAGAGTTGTCTAATTCTTTGGACGCCTTTACTTTAAGTCCTGAACAAAATCTCAAATTTCTTTACAATGTTTTGTGGACAAGTGTTTTTTGCAAGTTGTGAAAACCTACAGGCTCTATAGGGATGGTGCTGCTTTTACACCCAACATTAAATATTGCAGTTCAACGATTACATTTTTTTTTTTAAAGTGTAATATATCATATGTAAATTCAAAATGAATTAAAATAAATAAATAATAAACACAATGTGGTATGTTGTTGTTCTGCCATTTGATTATATAGCGTATTTTTGTAAACCATCCAATTTTTTAAACATATATATATATATATATATATATATATGTATAAAAGAATCTTCAGGAAAATGAACTAGCCAGAAACTCAACTTGACTGGGAGAAGTCGTAGCCCAAACCCTGTGTAGCTTGCACTCTGTTTCTGTGTGGCAGATGTAGTATAAGGCAGTCTAGTCACATTCACCGAGCCAACTTCCCCAACAAGTATAGTGAAAAAAAACAAGAGCACTATTCAGTGCTGAGTGGACACTGACTTGTGGCACATTTGTGTTTCTAGTCCCATCAACTCAGCCTCCATTTTCTCCCCACACAAGGAGGCTTTATACTATTTTCTTCCCCAGCTCCCACAAAAGTACTGTGCCACATTTAGTAAACTGTATTTCTACCAGCTAGTTACTGCTTCTTCAGCTCTGTTTGTCACCCCAACATTGTTTCAACCCTCCTCCCCCAATAAAATATAGTTCTCTCGCTAGGATTAAAGGAGCATTGTAGTTCAAGGATTATCAAATGCCTTTGATCATGTGACTGCCATGTTTTTGATCTGCGGCACATAGCACCAAATATATTCTCTTTTTCTTGCCTTCTGTCTCTTTGCCTCTCCACGGATTTCCCGTTGCTTGCCGGTTCTCTGCAAAGTGAGAATAGCTCTTGACAGGCAGTGAAAGGAGAAAATGTAACAAGTATAAAACACATATTTGTAATATTGTGATGACAGAGATCATGCTTCCACTGCTTATCAGTCCACAGAAACATATGCCATAAAGATGTCCAGTGCTGAAGTTAACACTTGAAACTATGACACGTTGGAATATATATCTCGTTTTAGCGAGTCATCTGTGGTTTTCCTTAGTGCACATTTATTGTCTCCCGCCACTTTTAAGGCAGTGACACAGATGTTTGGAGTATAGAGAGATCGACCACAGATTATTTGCCTTTGAAACATGAAGTAAGGTTCCAATGCCTTTATCACACAGTGCAACCCCAGCTGCACCCTGGTGATGTTCATTAGCAATTTCTGAGCCTTGGGCTATTTTGCAGTGTTTCAATCCCTGCATTATTATTTAGTGGCTGACTTGGACATGCAATCAAAAGGACACGCAATATGTGCAACACTTGTATCTCAAAGCAATGGCTGTTCCATGATGCCCAGACTAAAAACGTATAATTGTGAGCCAGGGGATCCATGGCTGAAATTTAGTCAACATACCTCAAAAAATGCTTTTTATCTTCATTGTACAATCACCTCCTATTAATGTCATTGCCAAGTCAAAAACGGAACATATCAAAACAATTATTTTGATGTGGCTTCAAGCAACACAACATTTCAATGTGAATGGCGCTCGAACCTTGAATCATTATAAGGCGTGGTTTGGGGCAAAAAAAAAAGCGCATCAAAAAATGATTGAATATCATTTTAATGGGTAGAAACCTACGAGGCTTTCGTACTGTCTACCTGCCATGTTATTAGATAGACCATGCCAGTCAAGCTGAACAACACAAAATCAACATACAGACAGGCTGACAAGACATAAGCATACTGCCTTCCATCTTCCTCCCAGCCTGGCATGTTTATCTAGCCTTCCATGTGAGCTTAGTGCAGTACTGTGCATATGCATAGAGAATGATGAAGGTTCGGAAACTAGTGCCTGAAGGAAGCTGCACATATAGCACAAGCTCTTTGAAATCGTGCCAGAGTGGGCCTCATTTGCAAAGCAATTTGACAACAAAAGTAAAATACTTTGCAACCTAAAACCAAATTCCACAGATGCCAAATGGTGCGTCTCTGCAGTTTGCTGAGAGAGGGAATTCAAGAGGGCTACATCCGGTGTCTTGTGCGTATGCTTCTGACATGGCTTATTTGCAGGCCTAGCATTACACCAGTGCAATGTCATGATTGCTTTGGCAAGGAAAGGGGCTCTTATTTACATGAGGGAGTCCACACAGGAGGTTGCCTTTGACCAAGGTGCCAACAAGCCTGCAGAAAATGTAATTACAACCTACAAAGCTGCTTGTTTAAAACAAGCTATTGCTTAAAACAGCAGAACACAACACTAGTTAATAAGTCAGTTATCCAATTGGCCAAGACCGATAATTGTGGTAATGTTTAATTAGATTATCCCTTATACAGTCAATTGTAGATTTGATTGCACGCGATTAAAGAAAGTATTTCCTGTTTGAATATGCAAAGCGTTCGTACGCAGTGTCCTCCTCGAGCCGAGCAGAATGCTGTGCACCTCCAACATTAAACAGCTTGCCAGAGTCAACAGTTGCACCGTTCCCCATTTATTTTGGAATTTTCTTGCCCCTATAATTTTGAACAGTCTCTGGTAAAATGGATTTTTATTTTTATTTATTTTTTTACAAATGCAGTTTTGTTGTGGATTAACAACAGTCGGATTTCACCGAATGTGGGTTTCCGATAATCTAAAATATGCCGAAGAAGCTTAATATTGTTTTTATTGCTCTGACTTTGCATTAGGAGATTTTGTTTTCAGAACCTTCATACAGAAAACAGACACACAATTTTTTAAGCTGATACTTGTAATAGTGACATGCTATACATGCCACGTATTATATATGCAATATTTAGTGACCAAATATCAATTCATGCTCTACTTCAGTCCAAAATAAAGATAACATTTCACTAACCACCATTTTTCCCTGCGTGTTTCATTTGAAAAGAATAACTCTCCCAAACCATGAACACAGAGCATTATTCACTGGCTGTAATCACTGATGATGGTGGCAATGATGAGTTTGTTGAAATATGAAGCAAGTAATACATTCTGAATCAATAATCCATCAGAGAAAATTACATTAGCATGTATTACACAACATATATTTTTTTCAGATTATTTCTGCAATTATCTGAAATGCATTTCTGTATGTAAACATCCTGATTTACATGATAATTCGGGTTTCTTTGGATAAAGTTGGAAATATTGTAATGTGCATTTAGACATTTCTACATTTCCAACACTGTGAAACATAAGCAAATACTACTAAACTATTGTTGCTAAAAATAAAAGGGCAGTTCAATGAAAATTGAGGCCACGAGACGAGAGACCGCATGCTGAAAAGCTCTCTAATCCAGTCATATTTTGGGTGACTTTCTAAGATAAATTCTTTGGCATTGTAACGATGAAAGACCCTCGCCTCATTTAAGTGTCTTTGGGATCTCGATCAATCCGCGTGGCAGGAGTCGGACTTGTACACTTGACCATATAATATGGCATGCTTGTCGAAACCCGGAATGCATTTCTCTCTTCAAAGTATATTTCTTGGCTTGCTCTCTTCCTCACTCACTCCCTCAAACCAATTTGTCATTCTAAGCCTAGCCTCACTGTTGCCAGCGCCCGGATGATAGCAGTGGGCCTTTCTGATCCCGGCAGTGGCTAGGGAGCAGGCCAAGTGTTACGCGAGCCACCCTGGGACACCAAGCAGGCGCCTCTGCCGGCTGATGCACGCCTCCACGGCCGAGAGCAACTGGCTTTGCAGATGCTTTCGATTCGACACAGAATGGAGCTCATCTACTTTGTGAGGACATTTGCTTTGTGTTTGTGCACTGCATATGAGCTTCTATGTGTATTTCGCGAGCAAACGTGCATGAGCGTGCACATGTGTGCGTCAAAAAGATTAAGAGTGGTCTCCCTGTGCGTACGCTTTTAAGTTTGTGCGCATGCACGAGAAGCTGTTGACACAAATGAAATGAAATGCTGAAATGAGGCCACGTTGTTTTGTTTTTGTTTGTTTGTTTGTTTTTGTCATTTGCAGTTATAGTATTCGCCAAGTTCTGATAACTGGAAGTGCTACTTCTCTGCTGATGTCCTTTAGAAGTGAGCAAGTCACCATTTTCCTCCACTGGCAGACGTTCCTCTCAAGAGCAAGAGGCAACACAACACTGCTGTTGTCACTTCATTATTCCTGTTTTAAACAACCATTAATGCCCTCATTCAAATGCTTGGATGCTGCTTTGCTGTTAAGCTTATCAGTAACAGTCAACCGATTTATTACTGCAGTCCCCTCTCTAGTCGGCTAAGCAGAGCATTAAGTGTATTCAAAATTACATTAGCTACACATTGTTATTGACTTCTTCTCATGGTCAGGCAATGGCTTTTTTGATAAATGACAATATTTAACATCTTAGCAAGTTATATTATTCAGTGCATGTGTTATTAAAAAAAGCATTCGGATTTGACTGCTGTTTGACAAAAGAGGTCAGAATGATGAATGTATAACAGTACATCCGAGGAACGAGAATTAAAGAAAAAAGTCTCCAACTTGTACTTCTCATCAGTTACAGGCGAGATGCTCTCGTTTAGATGAGCAGTCTACTCTTGTTTAAGCTGCTCAATACTGACCTTTTAGATCCTTGTGTTTTTGTTTTGCAACCTTTTATAACAGTTATTTAGGATTAAAATATGCATGGCTAATGGCATTTCCTCAGGAGCAGATGTATTTATCTTGACACGCAGATTGTCACCCAGTATTTTGCACCCTACAATCAGCTCTCTGACAACAGTCCCCTTCATTTGCTGAAAAATTGAGACCGCAAAGTAGCTCGTTGAACACCTAGCCCAAACTTTCTTGTTAGACACTGATACCAGACTTGGAAAGCGACACCAGCATTTTATCTGTCTGGGCACAATTCAGTATTTGATTAGGAATAAATCTAGAAGGCTCCAATCAGTTTCCCTTGTATGAGCACAGTTAACATGTGTGTTACTGCTCCTTGAGCGCTGATGGCAGAGACATGGGCGATTAAGGCCAGAGTCCAATCAAACCAGCTGTGTGCCATTCCCCCCATGGCACTGGTCGTGCCAGGCATGTGTTCCACACTACTAGCAGAAAGAGAGACCTCGACCAAACCTTCAGTCTGGGGAGTCACGGCCACACATGAACCAGGACATGTAGGCAGATTGGGGTTTTAGCAATACAAACATGTTTTTTCAGAGACAGAGCTGCTATGCAAGCATAAATAATCTCATTGGTTGCGTTAAACCTCAGTGGAGAACTTCTGTGGCCAAGTAGCAGCAGCAGGCTGCTGAAGCCTGGTGTAAAAGGCAGAGTTAAGTCAGAAAGTATTATGAATGGATTTCTTTCTGGGAAAGAGGATATAATTAATCCATGGTGGTGTTGAATGTCAAAAAGTCATATTGTTTTTACAGTTTATATTTATATACATTGTTTACTGTGCTCCGCCGAACTAATTCTCGCTGTAAAATGTAATGTGACTATTATAGGACAAAAAATATCTAACAATTCTTAATTAATGAACAACCGAAGAAATGAAAAATGTTAAAAAATTGCACGACGAGACTTCAGATATCTTAAAAAAATCCATTTTAGCAATGATTAAGAATTAACTCATAGATTCATCTATTTTTTGGCAGGTACTCCAATGGGAGACTGTCTGCTCTTGTGAATCCAATATGACACTCAGTTTTAAATATGATTTAGACACAATATAACTGTCATTTAAATCCAATTGGACACATCAATCTAATATTATATAATTCACATATCTACTAGTCAACTAATGTATTCCATTCTCTGCAGCCCAACTGGGACTGAAGCTAATCACATCGCCGACACCAACGTCTCTCTTTTTAGATCTAACATGGTACAAAGTGTACATTTGAGAACTGGCTTTAACCTTTTTTGAATCACACATGGCTTGTCAAATACACAAAAACACAGCATTATGCTGGGGCGGTGAGTTCATAATTACAGTGACTAAATGTAGCAGTGAATCGTTTGGCAGATTCAATAATTTAAAAGGGACTTTCTTAAAAGAGGCTGCCCTGTCAATTACCAGATAGCCATAACAAAATAAGTTGGGTGTTTTGAGCATGAATGCACATCTTTTCATCTCTTTCAGGTGGGAATATAGATTAACTTAGTGAAAATACTCTGTTTTACAAGATTTTGGGGTTTATTTGGGGGGCTTTTGATTACATGTTTCAGTTGTTCAGCCAAGGCCTCCTGTGGTGAATTCTGATCTTGCTTCCATCCCGCCCACTCAACACAAAACATTTTCTCTGAATGACATGTCGAACCATTAGCAGGCTATCAAATGGAGACACATACAAGGCCTTCTAAACACCTATTAGAGCTATCGATGGCAGAGGCAGAGATTATGACCGTGGAATGGAGAGGGTATTTGTGTCTCCCACTTCGCATTGCCAGCATCTTTGAAAAAAAAAACCTTTATAGATTTGGACAGAGGCAAAGAAAAGCTTTATCAGCACCAACACAGAGAAACACATTAAGAGATCAGAACCCCAAAGGTCAATTGTGGCTGTGGGCGGCGCTTTGTTCTGGTGTCCTCTCGGTTAATACTGCACTGGAGCCAAGTGACCCATGTGAAACAAGTAATGATACCAATTTGTGTACATTTTAGATGTGCAGTAGAAAGCGAACAGTCTTTCCATTCTTAAGCTAAAACGTGTTGCATAGTTCTCATATAGACACGTCTACTGCTTGGCATTGCTCTTCATCACGTGTTCCCAACAATAGGATGACATTGATGTAACACAGAAGAATACGACAGCAAAAATAAAATGTCAAGCTGCGCATTTAGATAACAGGAAATTTTACTGATCTGTCCTCTATGATGGATTGAAAACTGAGCCCAAATGTCATTTTTAATTTCAGTATCTTTTTTTTAGAAAAATGTTACTGGTTTTCCATGCATGAGATGCTGTTATTAAAAAAATAAAACAAAGTATATGTATTTTGTTACACTGTGTTGTGATTTAGTTGTATTTTGCAGGGCAACACTACTCACTGGGACAAAATGAGACAAATCCTTAATCCCTCACAAGATAATAATAATAATGTAATCCCTATTCCCATATGGAACCGTATTCAGAAAAGACAGTTTCTGTCCCCACAGAGGTTCTATTCAAAAAGAAAAGCATTGGGAATTTATTTAAAATACACAGCAATTAAAATAAGACACACTGTCCAATCCTTCCCGCCATGCTAATCCTTTCTGATACAGATGTAGCTGTTGTAGTATAAAAAGTTACTCATTTGACGGTGTCTATTGTGTATCCGTATACAATGCTGTACACTTACTCTCCTCCCAAGCGTATTTCTTCAGACAATGATAACGTATTCTTTTCAGTTGCCAGTAGGTACAACTGGTGATCTGACAACGTGCTATTTGAAGATGCACAAGATTTTATACGCAATACAAAATACGTGTGGAGGGGGGAAAGAGGAGAAAAAAAATATAGCTGCAACAGCTGCTGCACTGCTACTGTAGAATAAATGCAGCACAGATGAAAGATGATGAGGGCCTTTTTACTTGTGGACTTCACAAACATCTTAGAACACACGCGCGCGGGCAGGCGTTCACGCAGAGAAACACATCCACAAATGCAAAAATGCAGGAAAATACAAGGCTTTGATGCAAAAGACAACTAATTTGAAAAATAAACAGAATCTTTCCTAGCCCTGAAAATTGTTTATGGCCACATAATGATGGCGAATAATCCCACATCATGTTCATCATCCCCATCTTGCTATTGGCATGTTGGCCATTATAAAATGTTAATTGTTATGCTAATCTTTTAGTGATAACTGCAGAAAGTGCATGTATGAGGAATACTTCATGCATAATGCATGTTTCTTTTTATTCTCTTATAATATTTTCTCTATTTTAGTTTTCCATTTCTTTTGTCTTTCATTCTCCGCTATTTCATTTTGAAAGGCAGTCTCTCTAAATCCAATACAGTTTCTCGCAGCGTGAGGCAGCTTCAAAGCCCTGCTCTGTGGTCAGGCCCGTCGATCCTCTCACCCACCTCCTGGTTGTTTAAGAGAGCAAAAGCACAGCAGTGCAGTTTCTTAAACACACAGATACACCCCAGCACCAACAGAGGGACCGCTGTTTGGCAAAAGAGCCTCTCTTTCTCTTTCACTCTCTCTCACTCTCCTGCTCCTCCACTATCTTACCTTGGACTCTGACAACCCCTCCTCTCTTTACCCACCCTCCTCCATAGACCTCATTATACCAGGATACTCCTCTCTCTTTCTCTCCACCCCTCTGTCTCCCATCTAACTGGGCAGCTCCCTCATTTTACAATTCACCTTCCGCTCCTTCTCTTATGCTCACTCTATCTGTCAGTTATAGTACTCTCTATCCCTCTACCTTCATTTACCTTTTTTTTTCTATCCCCAGCTACTTCAGCTGTCCTCACTCTTTACCTGGCACTCTATTCTGATGTCCTGCCTCCTCTTTATTTTTGCAGCAGCTCAATCTCTATCGCCGCCTCTGACTTACACTCCGATCTCGATGTTGCCATTCCTCATACCACACACGCAACGGCATCACACTAAGTCCAGATGGGATTCCATTACCTCGGAAAGGGAGTTGAAGTGAAAGGTGGCTATTGAAGGTTTGGTGAACAAGCCATGCCCACCCATGTCTGAATGAAGGCTGGCTTCTAGGGCCCCTTGGTGGGGAGCACGAATTGGTACACTGGAGTGCTCATTATAGCTCTGTAGGGACTGTCCTGCAGGGCATCTACTGTGTGGCTTTGGAGCTCATTACGCCAGGCAGCTACGGAGCTCAAGGCACCCAGAAGCAGCAGGGCTTGTTGCAGAGATAAAAAAGGGGAGGGCTAGCCAGATTACCCTTAATCAGAGGCACCTGTAGACAGCCGGCGCCTCCCTCCTCATTGCCTTCCATGAAGCCCCTATACCCTTCCCAACAGGCACAGACTTTTCTTGCTGCTGTAATTATTGCAATTGCTTCACTTGACTTTCATTCCTGAGCACGGAGTTGCACAGTTTGCCTTCTAATGAGAAACCCAAGCTATGATCCAGAGGTGTTATTTATTTATTTAATTATTTATTCAACACAGCATGTATAATGTCAATTATTTAAATTAGTGTGATTTTTTTTTTTTTTTTTTTTTTGCCGAGCTCTCCCCACTGCGCCTTATTGGCACTCAACTCACACATCACACTCCTCATTATGGCGGACGGAGAGTTAATTAAGTTTTAATGTGTCATGTGCGCCAAAATGAAGGGATCAGCTTCCAATCAGCTATTATTGAAACAGGAGTTGTCACCTATAAAGAAAATTCCTGGGTGCAAAGTGTTGTAAAACAGCAAAGCAAATTATTAGAACTAGAGAAAATATATCCAAGCAAACATCTGTGTGGACACAACGGGTTTTCTTCTATAACATTTACCGTTTTCAGATTTGAAATTTTATAATCTCCTTTCTTTCACCTGTAAATTGATGCGAAACCAGTACCAGCCTACAGCGAGAACAATGGAAATTCACTCTTGCCTATTTTGCATAAGGAATGTTACTGTCAGTTGTTTGGGCAAATGTCTATTACTAAAGCTGACACAATAAACAAGTGCTGACTTTGATGCGAGTTAGAGGGTGCTCGCTAAAGTCTGTTTTAAGTGCCGCAGAGATGTACAGTGGGAATTAATAAAAACAAGAACAGTGTGATGTGCATGACTGAACCACTTTTGTGATTCTCCCCTTCCTTGCACACCTCCCTTCAGGTGCTGAGATGTTCTTTGAAACCAACTGTCAAGCTGTTGTCTGTGCAGGCAGCATACAAAGAGTTCATCCAAAACCTGCACTTTTGTTTTGGATTCACTTGAATAAATATGTGGCTTGGCTTTTCTTACCACACCATTTGTGATATGTTTGAGACACTCACTAATCACCTTTATCAGTATCATACTTTCAGTCTAATTGAGAACAGTGTGAAGCGTAATAATGGTGCGGTGTCAGAGATATACAGGTATTGTTTTTCAAGCAGTAAACACCTTATGCTACGACTGTGCCGCGGGAGAAAAGTAAAACGTCATCCTGGAATACTTAAATTGCTATTCAAATTACATTATTTAATGTCACTTAATGGGTATTAGGAATTATAAAACCAAAAAATGCATAAACATTTAAACTCCTAAGCTGCTAAAACTCTCCACCCACATTAATCTTTCATGTCACAAAACAGATTCTGCCTCAATTAAATTAATACGCCCACTTATAAAGTGGTTTCTGGATTTATGACTTCAACCGACAGTATACATTTATTTATTTATTTAATTATTTATGGGAGAGGGGGTATTGTATTTCTACAAAAGCAAAAGGAGCGCTGTGGTGAGAAATGCCACTGCTTGTGAGCAACGCAAATAATAAGAATAATAATAATTAAAAAAAGAAAATAGGATCTTTGGTGAAATAATGACAAGAACCAACTGTCTGACAAAGGAAACAGTTTACTGTCACATAAATATCTAAAGAGTCTGTCACTAATCATGGAATGTGGCCTCATTATTTCAGCTTGATGAGCTGCCACACCTGACAGAAATATGACATGAATAACAAAAACAAAAGATTTGTGTTGAGAGGCTGATCGGCTCGTTCCCTCAGTGCCCAGTAAGAAGGCTTACTTCATGGGCTACACAGCACTTGCACCGTTGGGGGGAAAATCAAGTTCAAAGACGTTGTCGTCTCACAAACTGGAATAAAGTGGTGAAACATTCAAAAAACATCCAGTTTTATACGTGTTTTATCTCCAAGTTTAGCAGATGAAATGGAAGCGGCACGCATTTTGTTTTGCCTGCAGTGGTAAGGCAAAAGGTGAAACAGAGAAACAAAAAGCAGGAAATAGAAAAGAAGTACTTTCAGCGTATGATGTATTTTCAATCTCTGTCATGGTCACAAATCAAAATCCCCCAAGTTTTTATAAAACATGTCGAGCCACCAGCCTTCATTTGTACTTCTTTATTCTGTTTGTAGTTACGCAACGCTAGAAACTAAAAGCTAAGAGCTTCTGACAGACTTGCTGGAACTAAATTGTCATAATTTTTTTCCTGCTTACAAGATGATGGATTACCTTCATCAGGGTAAGGCCTCTAATCTAATCTGGAGCTGCTCTCATCAAACACCTCAGAAAAAGTACGCTGATCTAGGATCACTAAATATGTCCTTGTTTTTCTTCCATTTTCAACATGATCTGAAGCTAAAACTGATGTTAGATCAGCATGGGCACTTTGGAAATAATAGTCCTGATCTCATTTGTGCTCTGATGAACGGCACTACCATTTATGAACATCTGCATGAAAGAATAGTTTAATACTGTAACGATAGATAGATAGATAGATAGATAGATAGATAGATAGATAGATAGATAGATAGATAGATAGATAGATAGATAGATAGATAGATAGATAGATAGATAGATAGATAGATAGATAGATAGATAGAATCTGTTTTTTAGTTCCAGCAGAAGTCTGCAATTAGAGCACTTTTTGGCTTTCCTTCTCCCTGCCCACACATAATGACACACTTGAGTTGCTAGGTCTGCCGTTCAGGATATACTACGGCCGCAGTTCTCATACAAAATGACAGTGGAATGTTAACGGCAGTGTAGTGTGTTTCTTTTCTTCAGGTTGCAAGTACATTTGTTTTCATTAGGTGGGATTGGTCAGCACTCTAGGCCCCTGTGTCCAGTAATGAAGCGTACAATTGGAGGCCCGTTATAGACTCCCAGTGAAATCAAAGATATATTGATCTTAAATATTTCCATGCTCCCGTGTCTCCCTGAACAGCTGTTACCACCACCATACCACGAAAAACTCGCTGTGCCAATTTTTAGGCAATATTCAATCTTGCTTCTTGCATACCACACTTTATTTGTCACTCTACGACAGACACATGTTGTAGACTCCGCGGTAGACTTTATGTATAAACTGCATGTCTTAAAATATTACGTCTGCAAACAATAAGGCAATGCAATCACGGCTAATGTAAAGTAGTAATGAAAACAAACCATGCGCAGAGGTGGTACACTGAGCATTAATGAAATTACAAAGCTGGAACTCAGTAGACTCCTGTCTGTATTGTGCAATGAAACAGAACAGAACAGGAAAGCAACTGATGCATGCAAGTCACAGTCACAATTACTATTTCATTAAGGAGCTGCCACCATTGGCAGGCGTTCTCTGGCATTGTTGTTGTGATGCTGGCATGGGACCGGAAGGGGGGTGGGGACGTCGGGATGTCGGGTGTCGGAGGGGAAATCTGGGAGGGAAGGGGGAGCTTTGGGTGGGAGGAAACATGCTTCAATTTGGGTCATCTCCAAGTCTGCATGGGGTCGGGCGACACAGCCTTTTCCGCACTTAATCTGAAAACACATATGGCGTAATGGGCATCCACCTGAATTAATTGCCCCAATTATTCCTAATACAAGAGAGACAGGGAGTCTGAGACATGAAAACAAAAATGGTGAAAAAAAAAAGTCATGTGGCGTTTCAGTACCGTAAAGACTTATTGCTGTAGCATGCACGCATTTAAGGAGATGAAGGCAACCTGTCAAGATGACAAGCCATCTCTTAATTGCGTTAAAAGGAGGAACATGCTCATGCTTTAAAGAGTGTCGTGTGGTTGTCGGGGGAGGAGGGGGAAGCAATCTCTGTTACCGCATCTGAAGCAGCCAGGCGCCATGAGTCAAAGCTGCCTCGGAGGCCACGCTGCACCGCGCTAAACAGCTCGTGTGCATATCTCATGGCAACTTTTCAAACCCAGCCAAAAGAACAAACAATAAACAACAACGAAACATTAACAATTTCTAGTTACACAGAGAGTAAAAGGTGAAAAAGAATGTAACGGTGTTACTTGCTCGAAGTGAACTTCTGCTCTCGTGATACAGAGGAATCATTGTCCAGAATTAAATCGAAGAAAGGGTCACAGCCTGATCTCTGAGTGTGTACTGTATAGAAAAAGGACATTTCAATCCAGACTAATATGTTAAAAAAAAGCAAAACAAACTGTGACTAAAACGCCAGCATCTCACTGCACAAATAGCTGGAATTATAGCTCATTACAATTTAGTTTTAAATTAGCTTCAGTTAGCCTGACCACCTCAACCATCACAAACTGTGGCTGATGGTAGCTAATTTTTGCAGGTGTTATAGTGCACTTTATTCATCTCACTTTATGTGTAACTGGTTATGTTAATAGGATTTCAACTCAATTTATTCAAGTGCTGATCAATGGCATGCAATCTCGGCACTTCATGCATTATGTATTTTAATGGAACTCACTTGTTTTATGGCTGAATGGCTAAAGGTTAACAGTCCCAATAGGTGGGACTCCCTGAAGACTAATCTGAACTTCAAACACAGCTTCTTTTCACATTGCAAGGCAAAAGCGCACAACAACAGAAAAGTTGTTTTTATCACCACCTCTTATAGCTCATTGAGAGAAAGAAGCGATTTATTACCTCACATCCTTTGCTCATATTAATGTGATTAAA
This sequence comes from Neolamprologus brichardi, assembly GCF_056152115.1. Lineage (NCBI taxonomy): Eukaryota > Metazoa > Chordata > Actinopteri > Cichliformes > Cichlidae > Neolamprologus > Neolamprologus brichardi. The sequence goes on from NC_142105.1 coordinate 28,762,844, forward strand.
CTGCCCATGGATATTTTACTCTCTGTAGGAAGTGAGTGAGAGAAAATGGGGAGTTAGAGGTTGGGGAATTAGTGAGAAGGGTGGTGGTGCAAAAAGAGTCCAGGGGAAAAGTGAGGGTGGGAAATGATTAGAGGAACGTGTAGGTGGCGTGGAAGTGAAAAAAGAGACTAAGAGAGGGAGTAGGATAGTATAAGTGGGATAAAATCTCAGCCCAACAACAGACCTAGATATGTCACAGTTTCCATAATTATGCTAATTTCCATATCATTTAACTGGCATTTTCACATTGAAAATGAGTCATTTCACTAGTGAGATCTTAAGTCGTGTTCTCTTCAGTTTAATATGGAAAACATCCAGGCGTCTCTAAGGACCCTTGTCTCTCTCCACTGCCACTCCCTGCTCTATAAAACTGGCATGCTATTCCCAAGATGAGAGTCCCACTGGACTGTGTGAGGACTGTGCATTAAAAACCCCTCCAGTCCCTTCTAAATCTAGAAGTGGAAGACAGAAGGGGCTAGAGACACATCCCATGAGGGTCACTCGGCAGTTTTCACCTTATTGTCTTCTCAGTCATAAAAATTTGCCTGTGGCTTCTTTGGAAAATGATGTTGAGCTGCCCACAAGATGACTTTTTTTTTGTATTCTTATGGAAAGTCTACATTTTAAAAAGGCATTTTTGTCACCATGCCAAAGAGAAGCCACTTGGAGATCTCTATTATGCACATTATGCATGAAAAATGTCAGCAGTGTAATGGATTGTTGAAAAGATGTAAAGATTTGATCAAGGGTTATTTAGAAGCAATTGAACGATGAAAAACCAAGAAAACAATCTGGCTTTTTTGGAGCTTAAATGGACAAGTGCTGCAGCAAGCCTCACAGCTGGCCTGCTTGAATATGGATTGCACTGCAGGGACATTTTACACTATTGCTAGGTAAACAAGCATGAATGCATGAATCAATTCAGAATAAGTTAATGAGAACAAAACTGACTTGCGCAATCAAAATTTGGCTACATTAGCTGTCATTATCATTCTGTCATTGTTTTAGTTTCACATGGATGAAAGTGGATTAATGGTAAGATGTATGATTGCTGAGGGAATAAGGGTATTTGGTGAGGCGAGTGGAGGCTTAAAGCTGTCAGAATATCACTTAGTCGACAAAAGATTCCAGTCAGAAACATGTAGTATAAGTTGTAAAGAAGCATTTGCCCTCAACACAGTCTGAGAAGGTTCCAGCCATTTTAACTGGCGCCATCAGTCTCCTCCAGGTAATGCAATTAGATGCCACTAATATCTTGGGATGCTCTTCAAACTGCAAAAGCACTTTTGCTAAACAGCACACACTGTAATAACTAGTGACAGCACTCAAGGAGCCAGATTGAAAAAGCTTTTGCATGTGATTGGTTCAAGTAATTGCACATACAGAATGCTCCAACTGACAGAAAACTGAAAACAGATGTTATCCAAATCTATGCTGGCTTGTTTGTGTGGTTCCCAGGCATGAGAGCTCACCTTGGATTAAACCTCGCATACTAAATTTGGGGAGCCCGGGCAGTCGTAAAGTGGAAGCCTGTGATTTCATCTTTACATCGAGACAATTAGAATAAAAACAAACAACAACTCTTAGGCTAAATTAAACTCTCAGACAATATGTATCTGCTCTACTATTCACATTTAGAACCACCTACAGTCAAAGTCGCCCACACTTAACACATACGGGCAAACAAATGCATATGAGCGCACATGCAGCGCATCAAGAAAATGCCATAGGGCTACAGACACAAGTAATCAAAAGTTCATTGAATCATTGTAATCTTAGCTTAAATCTCTTCACTTGACGGATTAACTGGAATATCAAAGAACACAATGCAATATAACTAAATAGGGCTGATCAGGAGCTGCGATAGTGGCTATGTATCCAGAGACACAGAGATAGAGAGACAGAGAGTGAGGGAATAGGATCTGCTTCTTGCTCCCACTATTCCCCTCAAGGCAACGTCAGGATAAATCTTCTAAGGGATTATCCCGGCTACACAATGTTCTCTGTTCTGCCCATTGTATGCCTCTTTAAGCACAATTGATAAATTAGTTATTTATATTGTGCATGGATCAAAGTCAAACACTGGATTTTCTTTTGATTGTCTGGTTTGGGAAGCATTACAAATAATCGGCTGCGTGTGTTCTGTCTATGCCAAATTCCACGTGCAGACATGTACGACTCTGTATATGATTATATTACATAGAGGATGGAATTGCTAACAGGCTAACAGTTTCACTTCTTTATAGCCAAAAGGTATTTTTTCACATAGACAGATACTTTGACAGAGACGTATATAGCTCAATAGGGGCCCAATCAGTCTTAAATGACTTACACATGGGATCGCATATCTCTTAGGGAACCCTTCTGCTTTTAATTTAAGGTAAACTAATAGCTTCATTTATTTGTAATTAGAAAAAAATAATATCTGCTTTAACTGTGTCTTATCCTCTCCACTTCCTGCTGGCAGCTCTCTCTTCAAAAGTTCATGAATTTTAATTCATTTTGGTGGTTAGGCCAATCCCCTGTTGTATGAAGCGACAGAGTTTTAGTCAAATTGAATTACCCTCTCTGTGTTTCACTGCACTCACCTCCTACTGTCCTCATTTCTCTCATTCGCTTTCTCCTCCCTTCCTCCTCGCCTTCCTTTCATTTCACTCTTCCTCTGCTGCCTTATTTTACCTATCCCTTACAACTTCCTTATTTTCTTCATACACTGCCTCTAGACAGCAGTAAGTTGTATGTCTGTGTTTTAACTCTGGTTGCCCCTAGCACATGTAAATGACTTTGGCACTTGATGTTTGAAGAGAGAAGATGAAGAAAAAATCCCTAAGTGCAAAATCAAACAGATAAGAGCCAAGAATCTTCACGTTGCTGGGGAATGTGTGTCTTGACATGCACCGCCTTTCATGTTTTCCTTTAAAGTAGTCAAGGACAGTTCGTTTTGGAGGAATTCTAATCCTGAATGTTAAGGATATGATTATGGGCTCCATTTCTGTAACATATTTTTTTTTTTTTATGAGAAATCTAATGGAGGGATAACGGGAAGTCTCTATAACTTTAATATTGAGCAAACCTGATGTGTAAAGCCTCTTGTGTTATCACCCAGCCCCATATGTGTGGCATTGCACTCCACCAGTCACAGCTATATAATAATATAACGATAGTAAAAAAAAAAAAAAAATGCAAAAGAGTAAAAATCTCACATGTCAGGAAGTTGGTTTCCTGGTGTGTTTGATGTGACCCACATTACAACAAGTCATTCAAATGACCTCTGAGGTGTTATCTCCAAAAGGCAAACATGGCAGCATTACTCCCCCTTCCTACTTGGTAAGGATGAAAATATCTGACTTTGCAAAGATTCTGTCTCTCTGCATCTGCAGTATCATATTTTCAAGGTTAAATGTTATATTAAAAATATGTGAGATGATGGTGTTACAGTAAATGACGGGGATAAACCCATATCCCTAACAGAGTTTCGGTCAAATAAAATCATGGTTAAGCAGTTCTTAGTGACTACAAAATACACCGTCCTAAGCTAGTATGTATTATTGCAGGGTCTACCTTACAGTATAAAGCGCCTTGAGGCGACTGTTGTTTTGATTTGGCACTCTATAAATGAAAATTGAACTGAATTGAATTGAATGTCCTGCATATATATATATATACTCAGAGCTATATATATATATATATATATATATATATATATATATATATATATATATATATACATATATATGTGTGTGTGTGTGTGTGTGTGTGTGTGTGTGTGTATATATATATATATATATATATATATATATATATATATGCCCATGATCAGGTACTCAGCTGGTATAATAAGTTGGCCAAAGGAGGAGATAGAAGCCACTGACATAAAGACAAGAAAGGTCCTTACCATGCATGGAGGGTATCACCCCAAGTCCAGCACCCTGAGGCTGTACGCTAAGCGGAATACATTGGGAAGATGGCCCCAACTGACCGAGTGCTCAGTGAATACCTCAGGCAGCAGAAACCCAAAAAAAAGGAGGGAGATGAGGAACCATCATGGAAGGACAGGCCCCTGCACGGTATGTACCACCGGCAGATAGAGGAGGTGGCTGATATCCATAAATCCTACCAGTGGCTGGACAAAGCTGGACTGAAAGACAGCACAGAGGCACTAATCATGGCAGCACAAGAACAAGCTCTGAGTACAAGATCCATAGAGGCTAGGGTCTATCACACCAGGCAAGACCCCAGGTGCAGGCTGTGTAAAGATGCCCCTGAGACAATCCAGCATATAACAGCAGGGTGCAAGATGCTAGCAGGCAGGGCATACATGGAACGCCATAACCAAGTGGCCGGCATAGTGTACAGGAACATCTGTGCCAAATATGGCCTGGAAGTCCCGAGGTCAAAATGGGAGACGCCCGCAAGGGTGATGGAGAATGACCGAGCTAAGATCCTGTGGGACTTCCAGATACAGACGGACAAAATGGTGGTGGCTAACCAACCGGACATAGTGGTGGTAGACAAACAGAAGAAGACGGCCGTAGTGATCGATGTAGCGGTTCCGAATGACAGCAATATCAGGAAGAAGGAACACAAGAAGCTGGAGAAATACCAAGGGCTCAGAGAAGAGCTCGAGAGGATCTGGAGGGTGAAGATAACGGTGGTCCCAGTGGTAATCGGAGCACTGGGTGCGGTGACTCCCAAGCTAGGCGAGTGGCTCCAGCAGATCCCGGGAACAACATCGGAGATCTCTGTCCAGAAGAGCGCAGTCCTGGGAACAGCTAAGATACTGCGCAGGACCCTCAAGTTCCCAGCCCTCTGGTAGAGGACCCGAGCTTGAAGGATAAACCGCCCGCAGGGGCAAGCTGGGTGTTTATAATATTTACCTTAAAATATTATATATTTTAAGGTAAAGACCCCACTTACTGAAGAGAAAACCCCAAGCAGTTTAGAATGAGTATAAAAAGCAAAATGATTATATTTTGCTGGAGGTTAAGGTGATAAGTAAAGTGGGAATAATAAAACAGTTTAAAAAGTTGAGAATTTAGGCTCTTTTGAGTGATCTTTCTTAAGATTATGTTTTAACTTCTGGTGTGGAGTGCTTTGTCCTTCTCTGACCTGGATCATAAACAGTAAACCCATTAGAAAGAGAACACCAGATGACAAATAACCCAGCATCATGCTGAGCATTCATCTGCCGTATTTGTCTGAGTGACAAAGCAATTCTTGCTGGCAGGGCGGGTCATCTTACAGGCTTGCTATGCATGTAGCCAATACAATACACACTGCACATAACTCAGAATCAACTCCAGTGATCTTACTGATAACATCCGTAATCTATTAAGGTGAAAAAATTACCATCTATTGACACATCCATTCTTTGAGCCCCACAGAGGCTTAATTGAAATTGTCTGGAGGGAGACACAGAGCTCCATTTTTACCCAGCATGTCTTTAAGCATTGAAGTAAGCAGTTCTTCATTGACAAGTTGGCTAAGACTCCACAACTTAACTAGAGAGACTGGACACCCCTGGCAATCTCTTTGTTGTATCTAAATATAGTGAGTCCCATAAGTCCCTCTTGTAAAAAAAAAAAAAAATTAGGGAGAATTCATTGTTTCATTACATCCCCCTACTCTGATTTACATACACAGCAGAGGAAGAGTAGCTTTTTTTTTTTACCATGGCTGTTGCAAGAATCTGTTTACTGATCCCCAGCAGAATAGCAAGGCACAAAAACAAGCCAGAGATCCACACAGTGCACCCTTCCCTCAAGAGGTAGACATGATCTCATGTTATCCATGTTTTCCCCAAAGTCATATGTGCATCATGTCAGTGAGACTCAGAGTCTGGAACTCAGCCTTTTCAGTCACTTTGTTAAATAATGTATCAAAGCGCTGAATAGAGTTAAGTTGAGATGAATGAAAGATTCAGTAATGCATCATCGTTTGTGATGTCTTCATTTGCTTGATGTTTTACTTCCCTATATGTGATGCATACTTAAGTACTTGGATGAATCTTTATATTCCTAAAAAAACCTTTCATTGACTCACTGCCACTGTACTTTGCTGTGCACTTGCGCTAATAGAGCCCTTTCTTAACTTTTGTGAGTAAGTAAGTCTCCCTTTGTTTAGTCAGTGTCCAGAGCTAATGCATAGCAATAGTATTCTCAGTCACTGCATGTTTTGATGCTTTGCACTCTCATCATATTGCTAATATTGTTGGACAGTCTAAGAAGTATGTCACAAACTATAGTTTTCAGGAAAAACCATTCAGAAAGTGGTGCTCTGACAACAAACAAAAAAAACAAACTCGTATATCTATAGAGTTGAACTCAGAATGGACTTGCTTCAAACTTATACAGGAGTACCAATCATTCTGAAAGTCTTCCTAAGCATGCTGGTCACTGTTTGCATTGGAAAGTATTTCCACAATGCACTCCCAAATGATTTGCAGACATCGGCTGATGTGAGTCACCCGGCAAACAAATGTGGTGTGTCTGGGTGACCTTAATCACTTCCAGGTTCATCGAGACTCAGATTTCACTTGTGTGCCTTATTTCAGGTCATTGCCTCAAAGTCAAAGTAGGGCACAGTCATTATCTGAGGGAGCATCACACAATCATCCACACAATACAAAAAGGTCGGCACAATTCACTGAAGTCATTGAAGTGTTGTCCATTATTTCGGAACACATGTCTGCTCCATCACAGGGGGTGCATATCTATATGTGTGGATTACAGGTAATCTAAGTTGTGCCATTCCATTTCTTTTGCCGAAAAGTGTATATAAAAAAGATATATTGTGGACATTCTGTAAGATCAGTACTGTATGACACTAAGATGTTCAAATCTATGTGTACAAACTCCTACCTTTTGGTTTCATTAGCTAAAGAGAAACAGAATTATCTTACCAGCACAAAATGCAAATAGAGTAAAAGCGTTCTGTTATACTTATTTTTTTAGTTTATAACACGGTCATAACACAATTATAATGCAGTCTTAACAGCAGTTTTATCTTAAAAGGTGAGTGTTAAGCACAAGTGTCTGACATGAAGCCTTATCATTTTATAAAGAGTCTCTTGCCATTCAAAAAATACAGACACTGTCAGAATACTATAAAATAGTATGACTGATCTTGGGAATGGCTTGCTGCTGTTTTCGAATACTGTATGCATTGAAATTCTGTGTGCCAATCTGTGACTTTCTCACACATTACTAAAGAAGACTTTTCCTTGATTCTATTATCCTTTTGCATTTCAAGATCTTGGTCTCTTTCCTTTTCTTATTGTGGCATATGTTTCCAAGCACTGGAGCTAAAGTTTTCAGTGCTAGCTGCTGCATAATAAAAGCCGTTTCTGAAGGCACTGGGTCAAAAAGCTAAGTTAAAGGCACTGATGTGTTCTGTTTTGTTTTTGTGAACCTCAAAGAGCCAGCGACGTCTTAACTCTGGTACAAGGAAAGGTCCAAGCAATTAGTATGAGCTGCATGATGCGTGTTACCACAGCCTAGCATTAGCTTTATGTGGTTCACCATCTAATATTCTCTGTTAATGGTTCTGTACATACCTCCTTGCTGACATCAGCTTTCAAGCACATCACATTGAATAAATTTTTATTACGAGGAAGCACTTAAATAGCACAGCACAGACGAGAAGAAACAAATGCAATAACTGCATCAATTACAGCAAGTATCACACAAAGATATCAAGCTGTGCTGATAGGTGCAATTACAATGTATAATGTTTGTGCGTCTCATGCAAATTGTTTCGAAAATGACCGTTCCCCTCAAAAGGCTTGTTCGAGAGCGCTTGACTCTTTTGCTTGTGTCTGGATGAAGTGAGAGCGCACAAAGACAATCAGCATGTCATTGTGTATATGTGGATTAACTTTGCACCGTGTACATGTTTGAGTAGGATGGATTCTGGGCTGCTTGTCTTTTGTGCTTCTACACCAGACTGAGCCTGACAGCTATGCACAATATCCTGTTATAGCACACAACTGCAGAGACAAAGAAAAAAATGGATGCAACAAATGCTTTAGTTAAATAGTCCTTCCGCTCGCATATGCCGTGCACAGTTCTAATTAGTCAATGGGCTGATCTCATTTCTTCAAATGCTTTTGTTGCAGGTGTCCAGTCCAAGCTGAGAAGATTGCCGGAGGTATTAAGTTTAGAGAGGTAGACTTAGGGAACCAATATAAATGACTTAATGGATTACATGCCATCATGCTTACAGCTTACATAAATGCTACTGAAGATATTGCAGTCCAAAAACCAAAAAAAGTTACTGTTGCTCCTTTTTTTGACAGTTAAATTGTATACCTACAATTTTCAGGGAGAAGAGAGTCTTAACATGTATTATTTTTAATATTGGCTGTTTACTGGCTTTTCTTTAATTACCTTAAAACTTTGATGGGAACTTGGCTTGTCTCTTTTTATAATACGTCAGCCCACTAGTGGTTCAGTCCTGAAGTGTTACAATTACCCTCAAGAACTTTTTGGGGGTTCGTAGTGTGTTTGTGTGTAACCACACTGAGGAAAAAGCCTCAAAAGGGAGTGTTAATGGATATATCACTTGTGGGAAGTCGTCTTACTCACTGGATACGGTATGTCCACTGCACCAGAACAGCAAGTGTTCAAAATGCAGTGATTAGCGCAGTGTCCAGTTAATTTTAACAGGGTTTGCAATGGGACTAATCAGGAATTAAGAGTTGGCATCTACTTTAAATCGCCTTCTTTACGCATTCGTGGGGGGATACTGTGAGGATGGGGAAAAAGCAATTGTCTGCGGTCTCCTGATTATCCCCTGCAAAAGCCTATAATCTGGCTGAAAGTACTTAAAGAGTCAAGCAGCAAAATAAACAACATTGATTATCATCCCACTGTTCTTTTTTTCCCCCTCAAAGTAGACCAAGCAGAGAGGGAGGGGGATGAAGGTTAAGGTTGTGCCTTCCCCCGTCAGCGCCATCTGCTTGGGCAAATGTTAAGGCAAGCTAAATACCCCCTGATTCCTCTGTTCAAACCAGATTATCAGCTATTCTAAGGAGGCGGACGAGCATCTTATCATCTCCCAATCTCTTTTACAAAAGCAAATCAAGAATTCTGCAGGAGGATTACCAGGATTAAGGGGAGCACAGACATAGCCTTCCTTGGACATTGTCTTTAAGTTGCCACCTTCTAGTCTGGCCACCTTCAGCTTGCAAAAATTCATGCATCTTGTCATGACAACATCCTTAACACTGACTAATTCTCTTGAGCGAAGACATTATTCCTAGGAGTGGTTGTTTTTGTCACACGAAGTATTGTTAGTCTCTTTCAAAAAGAGTAGTGTTCAGATCCAGACAGCTGAACCCTGATTTGCATATCACCAGTCATTACATGCCATCAGTCAAGCAACCCAGCTACATTTCAGAAAAGAATATCTGCTTCGCACAATTTTGACAGCATCACATTGTATTAAACAGTGATCCATAGTGGGAAGTGGCAATGAAATAGCACAATAGGTTGGCATGCAGGTATTCTACTGTATGCTTTAAAAAAAAGTAAAACTATTAATTCTCTCACAATGGGACGACGCCAACACCAATGATCACACCCGCTCCATCACAGCTACACACTTCCCAGACTGCATGCCCTGACATTATTGCATTAACAGGAAAAAAGACACAACAGCAACAGTAAACTACAATGAACACTAAAAGTAGTTAAAGAACAGTAACACTAATGACCATTCACCAGATAATATCAGTGGCAAATTAGAACCCAATTTATTTAAACCTTTGTCCACAGATAAAATCCTCTGTGACAGAAGATGCAGGAAAAAATCCACTCACTGCTGCGAATCATATTTTACGTCTTCTAAAAACAGTACTGTGTGAAGTTACTTGCAGAATATGACATTTGACTCCAAATCGTTTTGAGGAATAACTTTCTTGTAGTTAAATTACACCAAATGAGATGAAATGACTCCAGCACTTTTGATTTTACTCTGTATCAGCACACTGCTGTGGCTGGTAATGAGGAACTAATTTAAACTCAAACAGCCTTTATGTGTGTGGGGTTTTTTTTGGGTTTTTTTGCAGATGTCCACGACATGTTATTGCACCACTAATGCCCAGGTAGCAAAAACTGATAAAGAAAAAAACCCAAACATCAGGGCTGGACTGGGACAAAAAATCGGCCCGGGCATTTTGACTAGAGACCGGCCCACCAGGTATTATAGGAAAAATCATAAAGCCTTTGAATGAAAACAAACGCTGTTGTGACAGTGATGTACTGTCTTGTTGGTCTATGTATGATTTCTATACGGTGTACATCAGATAAAAACTTTGGTTGTAAGATTCAGATAATTATTTAATAAAAGCTTGACATTTTAAACGAGAATAAGAAAGAAAAGTATTTCTTTGTGCCCCCCCCCTCCCTGCTAATGCCCCACCTGCCCCCCTGGCAAAGCTTTGTTAGACCCGCCCCTGCACAGTTACCAGCTGTCAGCTACACAGAAAGGATCCTGGTGTTATTTGTCTCTCAGAAACAGTTCATAACTTCCCTTCAACTTATCCATGTCATCTAAAAGGTAAACCTGTTTCTCCATCACCTGTTCAGCTCTGATGATTCAGTAAGGACATCTCCTGGTTTCATCTTCATGTTTCCCTCTCACCAGATAACCAAGCCGACATAATGACCAGCAGCTTTTACAGCTGTGGCTCCATCAAACATCAGCTGATACTAGAAATTAATATTAAATAAATTCTAACAACAGCTGATCAAGCTTAAACGTGCTGCTGTTGTTTAGCGCGACAACCGCTGGTTTCCTCTTTCCGGCGATAAACAAACAAGAGAGAAAAGCCGATCAGCTGATCATTGATCAGTTTCACGATTGAATGAGAGAAGAAGAGACAGCTGACAGCGTAAAGACAGAGAAAAACTCCAGCTTTGTGTCTTCTTCCATTGTACCTGAAGTACAGGACAAACTGTGTTCCTTTTCACCTCAATACAAAACACGTAATATTTTCTCTGAATACGAGACGATTCCATTTTTTAGGGGACGGTTGGCAACTCTACTAACTAACCTTATGAATAAAATAAAGTTCACTATCAGTAACATCATAGCACCCACCCACCTGTAGAAACTCCGTCATGGTAGCTAGTACGTAGTACAAGTTATTGTAACTGACGGTAAAAAGTCAGCACAACAAAAATAAACTCCACCTAAACTTGGTTTATATTCGACCCAGATAGACTGCAGGTCATAACTTCTTACCTGAAGTTCAGTTCACCTGACACTCGGACCAGCGGCCGCCTCGGGTCTCTCCTCCTGCTGCCTCACCTTTCTCTCATCCACCTGGCCTCTTGTGGCAGCTCCGCCATAGCCACCACCAAACAACTGAGTTATTTTTACACATCTGCCAGCATCTGGCCAATCCATCACCTTTCCTTGTTTATACTGTTAAAAAAATAAATAAATATGCCCGATGGCCAGTCCAGCTATGCCAAACATATAAAACAGAACAGCAATTTTACATTTTGCCTAATCTTTACAGTACTCTTTTTTTACAGGGGAATTAGAACTAAGTGGACATGGGCGAAGCAAAGTTTGAATCCACACGAGTACCTCAAAGAATTGTGGGATAAGGGAAATGGGAAGGCTGCTATCTGCTGAAAAATGTTGTAAAGATAATTTATCTGTATGAAGTAATGTACATTCACAAAAGATAAAATGCAATAAAATATAATAATATAAATCAGGTCCTGATAAAGCCATGCTAACCCACCCGAAACTGTGATTTAAGAATTTTATGTGGTCATTAATCAAAAGGCATTATTAAGCCCACACAAGCGATCACAATGGATTTCTTTACCTGGGATATTTTTGGAAATACAGAGGCACACTGACTGTCTTAAGGGCACACCAGCCAACCATATGCTCCTTGCACACTAACGGCGTCCACTGTTTTAGATCACACTTTTAACAAGGAACAAACAATTGTACAAGCAATCGATGTTCTTCAGATGCCTGCTCCACAGTCACACCTCGTTTAATCAACACAATTGTTTTCAATGAAAACAATCTCCGGGCTGTAGAGCTACTCAGTGTCTCAGAAAGAACCACACGGCAGGCTTCCACACTGATTTGATTGTTGCACACACAAAGGTAGATAGACCACTGCAGCTATGGGGGATGATTGAATTATTCAGTTTGGCAGAGATTTGGCAGCAATTGTGTGGAGTGTTGCCTTGAGTGGAGTGCAACAGAAAAAAAACACACAGCATCTTCTTGTTTCCTGCACCACTGCACAGCACATGCATAAATAGCCTCTGCTTACACAGTCAGTATTGCTTCAGGACAACTTCACATCATACCCTGAGCATGCTTGCTGCTTGTTAAATTGACCTACACCTCCCCAAAGACAACCAAACTATTAAATGCCTTCACTTTAACCTGTGTTATTCTCTATAACATAAAAAGACATCAAATATATGCAATACCATCCTCAGAATTCACTATGCGTTTAAAAAGTGAACTTACAAAGCAACTACGGCAATCATTTGGTTTAAAAATCTGTAATCTTGAATTGTAATTTTACACCGTCTACAGCGGATATCAATGATCCCAGAAGAGAACGTGAGTGACTTGTAAAATCAATGTGTAATGGTTTTTGCCTACTCAGTTACTCCTTTGCAATCTTACACAATCCACATAAATAACAGACATGCTTTAGTTTTATGTTACATTTATTAGAGGCAAAGAACTGATAACAGGGCTGATGTACTGATTGCACTGATTGCATGCATTCTCAAGGTTGAGGAAAGTCACTGGGCCAGCTATGCAGTCTTTGTCTGGTATAACAAACTTCACACATACTTTCTGAGTATTGTGAAGTATTCCCAACTAGTTATTAGGATGCAATCTTAAATAACGAAGTGAATGGCTGACATTACAGGAAAACAAGAAGCCACTGTCTAAATGATGAAGCAAACAAAGTGGAAAAAGAAACATATCCATATAATTTAATGAAGGGCATTTAGCAAGCCTCTCCACGAACATAACCACTGGCCGCATGTGTGTCTGTGTAAAGCCCAGCATGTTGGTCCATATATATGATGCTCCAGCTGCAGACGTATCATTGCATTATACAATAAGTAATCAAACTTAATACATATAACTTGCTTCCTGGCCTGGTAAATGAAATTGAACACTGCCGTCTCATAAATCATGAATCAATATGTCAACAAAGAAACTCTGCTAATGCTTTGCTCAGTGACACGCTGTAATGTAGCTATGGGGCGAGCTTTAATAGCCATATAAAAAGATAGAAGTACTGGATTTTGTGTGCCTTTTCTAACAACCAAAAAATGAAAAAACAAACAAAGAAAAACAGTGATTCACAGACAGAGCTAGAACCCAGCATCCACTGAATAAATTTCCTTTTTTTGTTTCTTTCTTCCTTCTTAATTTGGACTTTGCACCAACACGCTGGAAAAAACTTCATCTAACACATACCACTCATGAACAAATGTCAATACTCATTAATGGTTGGCTGTTAAATTTATTTATGGTTCATCTGAAAACATGTATTGCCTAATTATATATGAAAGAAAAAAATCAAGCTGAATTTTTGTTCCTCAAAGAGATACATCTACCTTATTATCTATCTACGCTCTCTGTTTTTATGCCAAGACGATGCATTTATCAGGTTTACATTTATCTATTAATAGAAAGTTGACATTTATGCACTCTCCATTGGAGAACGCTTTTCTTGAGTGTGCACCACTTTCTCAAATCACCAAGGACACTTTCCCCATGGGAACTGATTAGCTCGCTTGGTTTCAAACTATGAAGTAACTCTGATAAGCAATTAAACATTTTCTGTTGTCTCGACTCAGACTTTGTTTTATGTCTTTCAAGTCTGTATTTTTGGATCAAATCCGCATAAACACCACATAACACAATGTTTGAGCAGTGGTTATTGTACTTTCTAGCATCAGTCTCTCTCAGATGTGTAAACCCCTGTTTTCGTGCCCTACTGTACATCATAACAGCAGAGTTATCTTTATCAAATGATCATTATCAGCTCTCATGGAAGGAAGATAAATAAAAAAAAAAACGTGTCGGTCCAAAAAAAGCTCCTGTTTGGCTGTTTTCTGTCTCTGCACTTCAAAGGATGCGTTCTTCTTGAAATTTCCATAACTTTTTTATCTGTAATCTGTTCCTAATTAGCGATGTAAATCATTGTTTTTTGTTTCTTTTGCCTATTTAAATGCTATACTGTTGCAAAATGTAGAAGAAATGTATGGGTGTTTTTCTGTGGCTGAAATTGAACTATTAATGCTGCCTCAACCAACACAACTACATATATTTTTTACAGGCCACAGCCTGTTTTACCAATACTTAATGTCACCAACTAAGTGTATATGTGAAAAACAACAAATTATTCTACAACGTGTGCTGGCCTCATTATAGTCTTACTGTTCTCATCAGGCAGACACGGCATCGTGTGCAGAAAACTGTGTGATGTAAACTAATATTGGATGCTTAAAACAATGAATAAGAAGAGTCATCGAAATATGCAATACAATGCAAAAGACTTTAATAAATTTCAGAAGCGCACACATACATAAACAAAACATTTACAGTTTTCTCCACACTGGCAAATCAAAGTCAATTACAAAGATCATGTAAGGTGCATATTGTACTTCACATTGAATAAAAGTGAGGTTTCTGTCTCCCTTACAAGGACAAAAGCTTTCCCCTGCATGTTTTTTTTTGTCTTTTCCCCAAAGATCAGGCAAATCTAATTATTACACAGTGCTAGGATGCTATGTATATTTCATACTGTGGCTCCTACGCAGTAGTGAATACATTTGATACCATAATTACATGAATATACCTCCTTAAATAATAACAACCTGCCTTACAAAGAGGTGACACACATAAAATTAAAAGCTTTAAAATGGACACAGCCTGTACAACCATGACAGATCAAAGACTGGAACAAAATGAAAAAAAGGCATCTTGTCTGTGCAGTCATTTCATTTAACTATATATAGGAGGGAAAACAGCACCTACCCAAGTCAAGCCGCACATCTCTAACTGACTACACAGACTTTGTCCATTTTAATTACTCTAATTCTATGTTTATATTTCTGTACTGAAGTTGCCTTTTAGGCCTTACCTATTAAAGACGTTTAGCTTACCAATTAACAGGATTATTGAACAATAACGCTGCAAATCCATCGAGCCAGTTACTGGTGTGCATGGTAGAAATGATTCAATAAGACATAATGTGTCATGATGGTCCTATGAGTGGAGAAAAAGTAGAAAAAAGCGTTGCTCTGAATAATAAGTATTAAGTGCATCATAGTGGATTTTTTTTTTAAATCAAATCTTAACTTATTGCTTGTTTTTAAACTCAATCCTGGAGTACCTATTTATTTTGGTGTTCAGTGTTGTTCTCATCAGAAAATACGTTTCTCTTTTTTTCAGTGTAAATAAGTGTACAAAGTGAAGCACTTTTTGCTTGAACCCAAGAAATATTAATGACTGCCAGAGGATTATAATTACGATTTTTTTTCCTCTACCATCTGGAGTCATTTTAATATGGGTCCCAACAGTTAAATCAGTTCTGACTTCGAAATAGTAAGCGACACACAAAAGGTTAGGCTTAGTGCTCTTCAAATCTGCCCTACATAAACAGCTTTTGATTATAACCCCAGCAGTTAGTCCCTTGTGATTGTGGCTTAGCTCAAAGTATTAAACTTGTCCTACCATTTCTACCAGTGTAATAACAGCATGGCGAACGGTAGCACAGCTAAAAAGCACTGCGAATCTGTTGGTATTGTAGGGCCATGCATGCATCTGCAACATCAGCCACACTTGTCACCAACAATGTAATCAGTTGCAAAAGTGGAAATAAACGAGGCAAAGGGTGAAAGACATGATACACTGTGAGCGGGCTCAATACTAATGGAAGCCTACAGATCATAGGCTTTGCAGCATAAATATATTAAAAGTCATTAGTTCCATGAGCAAGCCCAGATAGAGCAACATCAAATGATACAAAAAATAGAAAGTAGGAAAATAAAAATGGCCACCAGGCAGTTTTGAAAACAAAGCAAATAAAAGGCAATCAATAAATATAAACACCATCAACTCTGTGATAGATATACATACATACATATAAACATACTTTACAGATCTACTGACTGTATTTGACACCTATTTTACAGAGTGGGTGCTGGAGTGGGACATTTTTTGAGGAGGGTATGGGGCATACAATATCATCCCCACTGACATAAGGTAAATAATAGCAGAGGACTCAGTAAAGCATTTCCAACTTCCAACAGATTCACATGAAGGGTTTTGTCAAGTTTCAGGCAGCAACATGAAGCATTGTCTGTTCTTTTCTGAGACTCCCCTTCCCCTTCCCCCCCACCCCCTCTAAATTCATCTTTTCGCTCAATTGTGTGAAGAGGTGTGGTTTGAGGCTGTAGAGGCAGTAAAGTACTTGTTTTCACCTCTTCAGTTCTTGCCTTCCTCCTTTCCTCCCTCTGCCCTCTCCCTCTCTCTTTTTTTCTTTCTTTTCTCTCTTTTGGGAGCTAGAGATTGATTTTAATCCTGTGGGAGCGAGCTGTACCTGTGCCACAGAGTGTGCCATAGTGTGGTGGTTTCAGTGCCATCTCCTGAAATATAGAGAGACAGACAGATATAGGGAGATTGTAGTTACAATATCATTGAGCTCTGAGCAGCCTATGCTGTAGCCTTATCAACGTAGCCGTGTGAGGCTACGTTGAACACTGATTAAAGAAAACTCCAAAAAGAGTGTGGATGATATTTAAAAAAATAAATAAAAAAATAAAAAAATAAAGCATTCTTCAAGGTACGGCTGGCAATCAAGTCATTATCTTGTCAGGTTTCCTTGAAGAATGCTACAGGTGTCACACATTTGTGCATTTTCCTGTACTTATCAGAGCATGCAATCTCATCCAATTACCACTCCCAATTTGTCTTTTTTTTCTCTCCCACCACACTAGTGCAGCACTCTTCATTTCCCCTCAAAAAAGAAAAAAAATATTTGGATCAATTTAGGCCCAGTCTTTAATTCGGACCCTTGCCAGTGGGTCCTCTGATATGTACAGAATGTTACATTTTGCTGTTCCTCACAAAGGTACCAACATATCTGCGATTGGGAAGAATCTGTCTTGATAGTGCTCACGTTAACAAAGCACAGTGATTACAGATGCAATGACTCAACAATGACTCAACAGAAATAAACAAATAATAATAATAAAATGCAAAAAATGACCAAAAAAACCCTACTACAAACAAAACCATAATCAGTTGCAAGGATTTGAAACTGATCACCTTGTGAAATCATAGCTTTAACGCCCGTCTGTGCACCCACTACCATTAAGCACAAACATCCTGCAATCAAACATCAAACTATAGGTGGCAAGTGTGACTGGTCCATTCCTTCCCCCGCATAAATAAAAGATGTCTGCACAAATAAGGTTTAATATTGCCTTTGTTATCCAATACATCTATAAAATACCTTTATTTATTCAATGTCCAGTACTGTGGTCATCCAATTTCTTGATATTTTGCTATATTTTTGGAATTTTATTAAAAAATGTGCAAAGATATATGGGAATACAGTATGCACATAAGGCAAAAACAATGCTTATACAATTCTGACCAGCTTCAAAGTCAATATTTGGTATGACCAACTTTAATCTCTAAGACAGCCTGAACTCTTTTAAGCATTCTTGTAATTTCTTTAAATCGTCTCCATGAATAGTTCTCCAGGCTTCTTGAAGGACATTCAAAGCTCTTCTTTGGATGTCGGCTGCCTTTTGTTCTGTTCTTTGTCATGATGATCCCACACAGGTCCAGACTCTGGAGAAGCCAATCCATGACCGAGTGTTCCACTCTGTGCTTTTCCACCCAGGTTTATTTTTACATTATTGACAGTGTGTTTGGGATCATTGTCATGCTGGAAAATGAAGCCATTGCTATTTAGATGCTTTCCAGAAGGTATTGCATGGTGGATCAAAATTTGATGACACTTTTTGATGTTAGTAATCAGTTTTGACAAGGTTCCCAGAACCACTGGTTAAAATGGATCCCAAAACCATGACAAAGCCTCCACCATGTTTTACATACATACTGACAATGATTTGAAACAAAAAAAGTTACATTTGGATTAATTAATCCATCAGACCTGTCGCCACTGAGTTTCAATCCAGTTTTTGTGTAATTTGACATACCTCAGTATTTGTCCATGGAGACCACTGGCACCATGTTTTTGTGTCACATTTAAGCAAAAAGGGGCCTATATTGTAGAGGCATCACTGGTTTATCCCTTGAGTTATGTGTTTTTTATCCTATAATAATAAAACATTCCTCTAAAACTGGTCAGGTAGAGGGATTTGACTGAAAAAGAGAGAGAAAAAGCAGCCAATGTCCAAAGAAAAACTTTGAAAGACCTTCCGGAAGCCTGGAGAACTATTCCTTAGGACAACTTTAAAATCGAGAACAATGTCTGGCTTCTTGGAATGAAAAAAATCAAGAAATCAAGGAGAGCTCAATACTTTTGCACAGTACTGTGTGAAGTGGTACCAGAAGACACTAACAAAATGTTAATCTCAATTCCTGCACTGTGGGCGTAGAGTTATGGGCCAAACATAAGAAAATATTAGCCAACCTATTCATCATGATGTCTGAGATCACTTAAGCAGGGTGGTAGTCATTTGATCTGATTCCTCTAAATCACATACGCTCACAAGTGCTCCTCATCACTGGAGGCAGATTGACCTCTAATATCAAGGGGGTAGGGGTTAAAAGAAAATGATGAGATGCATAAAAAATAGGAAGAGAAGGGAGGGAAAAGAGGAGATTTGCGTTTATAGCTCTTACTGTATAATGAAGCCATATGGTGGCACAAATCTGTAGTCTCTGAAGTATTTTTACAAGCTTTAGTCTTTATCAGCTACATCTGTAAAGTCCCTGGAAACGTTTTGTTGACCTTCAACCATAATTATCTCCTCCCGCATTCCCTCTCTATTGTTATTCAATGGCTCGGCTTTTTGTCTAGGTTTCATTTTCACCTTCTTCTGTGACAATTAGATATTACTTTAATGCACAAAAGAACTGCGTCACTTTGATGAAGAACAGGGAAAATTACCTATGATCTTTGCGTTTGGAGTTTTTTTTATTAAGTTAAGCTGAACAGAGAGTGAATAGCTTCCACTTACAGACCAAATGTAGTTTTTCTTTTAAGAACCACACTACAAATGATCTCTACAAGTTCTCAAACGTTATGCTTATACCACATCAGATCAAGAATCCTACACATTTTGAAGTGTTGTTTATAAGTGCTATTTAAAACTTTGAAAACGTACTTTCTTTGAAGAAGCGTAAAGATAAAATCAAACAGATTCAATTTTAATAGCCCTTTAGCAAACAGGGCTGCTAGGCATCTATTGTCATATCGCTTTGGATCCTGAGGACAGGACTCACTCAAGGCTAGTTTATGGTACTCCTGATAATCTTAAAGGACAGCTGCCTTTTTCTTCTTTCTTATCAGCCTCTTTCTCAAACCAATTAGAGTGATTTTAATCATACTGTATTACGAGTGATTAACCCTTTAGTGCATTTAATTAACCTTTGCAGCCAATGATTCTCATCAGGCAAAGCTTCATGCTATTTTTTTCTATGACATAGGCTTTAAATAAGCACACTTTAAACTTGTGGGAAATCTAATGTGTAAAGTGGGAGGAATCACTTGCCAATTGCTCAAGGGGACAGAGAGAAAAAAATAGATATATCGCCAGCTTAACATCACTAAAGATGGATCGCTGAGGAAAACCAATGAGAACATTTTTTTTTTTTGCTAATATTGAAATATTAGTTGGATATAATACCAGAATATGAGAATATTAAACCCATGTTCTATTAGAAGAGTGGATAAATATACCTTAGAAATAATCAGATAGAACCATAGCCGAAGAGATTTGGCAGAATGTTTACTAATTAAATATTCATTGATTTGAAATTATTTGCAAAAATAAAAATAAAAATAACAATTCTTCACTCTGATCAGTAACATGAGTGGAAATCAATTTCAATCCTTGATGCATAAAATTCATAACGGATAATAACTTAGGATGGTTGAACACAGGCTGAATATTTCTGCATATTTCAGGGCAGCCACTACTTGTAAGAGGGGAAAATCATTCTGACAACTCGTCAGTGTGTCATATAAACACATTATGGATGAAATCTTTGGTAGCAGGGGCATGTAGCAGGCTTATGTATAATGTACCATGGCAGAGCATAGCTTTTAACTAGGGGTTCAAATAAAAGGTGGATGAAGGGAATGACTATCAAGTCTGTGTGGGTGTCTTCATAAATTAGCCTAAGTACAATACTTCACAGGATCAACAGTCATTTGCCACAACTAAGCTATGATGAATTTTAAAGCTTGCTAGATCTCAAATAGAAGCATAGTGAGAGCAAAAAGAAAGACGTGAACCAAAGATCGAGAAACTGTGTGCAATATGATGCTAGACACAAAGAAAAGCAAGCACCTCATCAAACAAAATCAATTATTGATGCAATATCATGAAATTGACCCAGAATTGCATGAATGACAGTTGTGAAAGTCATGATCAAAACAGTAACAAAAACGAAAGCCAGTGCAACCAAGCAACAATGGGAATCATCAAAAATCTTAAAAGAAGCAAAACGAAACACAAGGAAATGATTGGAAAAGCCAGAAAAATCAACTGGATGTTTGACACTAAGGGAAAACTATGGCAACACACACAGATCGGTATGAATAAATTACAACCCCACGCACAGACCAATCAACCTTCATTAATTCCATCGTCGGAGTGATAGCAGGTCAAATATCAACATGATATTACTTTGTCATGTATTAGAAATACAACAACATCACCCTGTCGAACACAAACTGCAACAAATCAGTGTGGCAAACCTTTGTTGTGATCCTCTCTAACGTGAGACCATTTAAAAAATGTAAAGTATTTGAATCAACATATGCCATTTATAACAATAATTGGGGTCATTAAAGTAGGACATTTATGGGCTAAATGCAACACTGGCCTGGCTGGCTTTTTTATTTTACTGCTCCCTTGGTGTTTAAGTATACTGTTCTCAAGGCTCTGCGTCACCTTGATCCCTGTGACCCCCCTCCCTCTCCCCCGCCCCAAACAGTACTCAGTCTTCCCCACAGCGCTCTGCTCTGGCTGTCAGCACAGAGCAAGGCCACCTCTCCTTACTTCTGATTTACATTTATTTCCCTTTGCCAGTTTTTATTTATT
Organism: Neolamprologus brichardi; assembly: GCF_056152115.1. Lineage (NCBI taxonomy): Eukaryota > Metazoa > Chordata > Actinopteri > Cichliformes > Cichlidae > Neolamprologus > Neolamprologus brichardi. The sequence continues at coordinate 28,784,212 of NC_142105.1, forward strand.
GGGGCACTTCACATTTGGCAAATATCTCTTAGGGAATCATAAGCCCTTTGCTATACCTTGGCATTCAGATGAGTTTCACTCCCACAAAGCATCACTGGCACAGTTAAGCTAGGACTTAATATTTTCACGACTGAAGCCACAAAAATATGGGATTTCTTTATCAAGTTGTTTTAGCACAATTTTTTTTTAATTTTTTCGCACTTTTACTTTCACACTTGTGCCTTTGACAATGTTAGCCAAATAGTCACAGCTTCATTCATCCTAATAACTCAAATTCAGAGTTGCTGCATATCCCAGTTTGCACCGCCAGCAACTACTCCCTGTCCATTTTAAAACAGCTAGCCACTGTAGTTGTTCTGCTTCCATTGCTCAAAGATGGGATTTTGAAAGCTGAGCATGTTTTATGGTAAATGATTATACATTTATGGTTGCATTTAAATGGTCAAAATGAAAACAGGGTGGATTAACAACAGTACAGTGGAAGGTTTGCTGCATTAATTGCAACAAATTGCGTTTTCTTTCATTTTTTGTTTGTTTCATTTCTTCCCATTTTTAGGTGGAAATGACATTCATGAAGACATGGTCATGGTCTGTGTAGGTAAATCCCCTTCCTTCATGCTCCCACCCACCCCCTTTAACATCACCTACCAGAGGACAGCAAGGGGAGCGTGAGTGGGGACTAGTGTGGGTGGGTTTAAAAAGGAAGTCATGAATTACCTGTCGGTTGGTGCTTTGCCCCGCAGTCTTGAATCCCCCCTGACAGCTGCACTCTGAGACACTGTATGGGTCGGAGCTAGTCGATGAGCATTTGGAGAGTGAGTCACATCCCACCACAAATGTGTTGTCCAAGGGGAGCTCCTGGATCACGTGGTGTTTCTTTGGGGCCACTGGTGTTTCGGGTTTGATTTGAAACGTAGGCTGAGGGGATGCAGATTTGTAATGCTTGGCTAAATCGGGGCTGTCAGGTTTGAAGGTGGTCGGCGTGGTTGCCCAGTTGTACTTCCCCATGGTTTGCTCCTCTAGCTCCACAGGGAGATCCAGTGTACCATTAACATGCTCATGCGTGGGGTCGTCAGGCTTGGATTCATCTATGGTCACAAAGTTCAGGAGGAGGCTCTTAGGAGATCGCTTCTTTCTCTTCTTCTTTTTCTTGATCTGACGGTTTTCTTGGTTAGGTGACACCCACTCTCCACTTTGCTTGCCCTTCTGCACTACTTTATGTCTGGGTGTCTGTCGGCAGCGCACTAAAGCGGTCACAAATATCACCAAGATGACAGTCATGGTCCCCGCTATGATAGCTATGACGACAATCACATATCCGTTAGCTTGAGGTGCTACCTCACTGTCCCCTATGTTGCGATCCAATGGTGTCTCCATACTTTTTCGCAGTTGCTCTTGTATAAAGGTAGCATTTGACACAGAGTCATTTACAAACAAGTGAACGAGTGCAATAGCATGTAATGACTCCGGCTGGCCTAAATCTTTGACTTTGACTACCAGCCTGTGCAGCCCCTGATCAGCTGAAACTATTTTCTCCTGCAGTGTTATGTTACCCGTTGTTCTGTCGATGGCAAAGAGACCTCGAGGGGAGACCCTAGATGTAATGATGATGCTGCTAATAAGACTGTATTGCAGCTCAGCATTCATACCAGTGTCATTGTCAATGGCAAACACTCTGGTGACCACAGCACCAGGGGTGGTGGTGGTTCGCACTAGGTCATATGAGTAATTGGAGGACGGAATGACGAACACGGGGCGATTGTCATTCACATCGACTACATTGATAGTGACCTTGGCATAGGAGGAGCTTGGAGGTTGTCCTCCATCAACTGCCTTTACCATAAATGTGTAGGAGCTTTGCTGTTCCCTATCAAAGGTAATATTGGGTTTGATCACGCCAGTTTGGGGGTCAATGATAAAATTGTCTTTCCCATTCAAAATGGACAAAGTTACAACAGCATTATCTCCTGCATCTGCATCCGTTACTGTGATTAAGCCAACAGTTCCATAGAGAGGCAGGTTTTCAGGCACATAGAAGTTGTACTCAGGGTGTGTGAAAGTTGGGCTGTTGTCATTAAGGTCCTGGACAATTAGCTTGACAGTGACATTGCTCTGCAGGGATGTAGAGCCATTGTCCCTCGCTATGACAGTGAATGAGTACCTCTCCTGCTTCTCTCTGTCCAGTCGTTTGCCAACAGAGAGAATTCCTGACCGTCTGTCAATGTTAAACCCATCAGGCGCATCAGGGCTGAGAGTATAAATAATCTCTGCATTATGTCCACTGTCTGCGTCAGTGGCGCTTATTTTTATTAACTGTGTAGAGGGGTCATTGTTCTCCGGTATGGAAAGCTGGATTTCTGGCTGGGGAAAGATGGGCGCATTGTCGTTCTCATCCTTGATTTTAATTAAGACCATAGCTGAAGTGTTCAAAGGAGGTGTCCCCCTATCCGAGGCCACTATCTTAATTGCATATTCTCGAGTCGTCTCATAATCTAGAGGAGCAGCTGTCTCGAGTAAAAACTGATCATTAAAGACAGGCTTCAATCGAAAAGGAACATCATGGTCAGTGTAGCAAGCTACTTTGCCATAAAGATCTGCATCCTTGTCAGTAACAGTAATTAGGGCTATTTTGGTGTTCAGAGGTGCATTCTCAGACAGCAGAACAGTTCCATTAACCAGGTTGATAATGTAGCGAGTGTCTATAGAGGGAACATTGTCATTAATGTCTGTTACATTAACAGTCACTGTGGCTCTGGAAGGGGTGGAGCTGCCATCACTGGCCAGGACAATGAGTTTATGAACAGGAGTTACCTCCCTGTCCAGTGGCTGCTTCACAGTGATAAGTCCAGTAGAGCTGTTGATGGCAAAGTGACGTTTGGTCGAGGAAGAGATCTGGTTGCTGAAGGCAAAGTGGATCTGCGCATTGGAACCCAAGTCTGCATCCGTGGCATGCAGCTGAGCGACCGATGTTCCCACTGGTGCGTTTTCTGGTACTGTGACTTCCAGCTCACTGTCCTTGAAAACAGGGCGATTGTCATTGACGTCAGAAATGGTGACTTGGAGAATGGCTGTGCTGGATTTGGGAGGGTTGCCACCATCCTCCACCTTTATCTTCATGACAAAGGTATCCTTCTGTTCACGATCCAGGTTCTGCTGAACGATAAGCTGCGGCCACTTGTCACCTTCGGGCGTCTCAATGATGTCTAAGCCAAACTCACTGACACTCTGCAAAGATAGGACAATATATTTAATTGTAGGTGTTGATTTTATATACCTATTTGAATAATGGAAACAAAATGAAACCAGCTTGTTAGTGTTAAATATCATTTTACATGTCCACTCATTGTTTTTAACTTCAAATGACATTTCTCACAGGATTTTATCCTTAAGTTTGTGTTTCTTTGTTTGTTTTTTAGGGGCTTTCCCCTTTATACTGTCTGGCACAAGACAGTGTGAGTTTCATTTGGTGCAAAAATTGCTATGCCACTTCAATAAAACCAGACTCGACTGATATATTAGTACCATAACTAAGAACATCACATTTTGACTTGGGTAATAACAAAGAAATATGTGATAACAATTCCAAGGCATCCTTGGGCATTTTTGTTCTTAAATTGCAGATTTTTCAATTATCTTATAACAACAAACATCTTGTTGAGGTTTCTCCTTAGGTTATTCAGGTTCCTTTGTAGCCCTTCTTATGCATCCTGATGAATGTCAAGTTAAACAGCCTGGGAAATTCTTCAACAAAGGCAGCTGGCTCTTTGCTCTGCTCTGCTCATCTCAGTTGGGTCCCTGCAAATGTGCAAACATGCTAATCATCAGCTTTTTTTCAGGCTTTTGTTCATTTCTGACACTTTCTAAACACATCCCAAAAAATATATGAAATACTTGGTTATAAATCCTTTTCAAATAACCATTTTTTAGTAAATGATCTGTTTTGACTAACTACTACTTTGTTTACCTTTTTATCCTCATCATCCAGTTACTGCTACTATCAATAAAATCAGACTTCACTCAACCTTTCTGTACAGTCTCAAGTTAAAACGAAACAGCTGACTTTATAAACATTTAAACTTTGACATAGTAGTGAGAGACAGCCAAGAATGGAGACACACCAATAAAGCACTTGCACACGCCTCAAGAAATCTCTATACATAAAAAGACAGACAGTTAAAAATTCTGCATATTAGACATGCTTTTCACTCAGGAGGAGCTAAATCTAGGCAAAAGTAAAGCTGGAGGATAATAAAAACAAATACATGAATAATCCACATGATAAACCCGAGGACCTGACACTCAACGTTAAGAGTAATTGCCTTCCACCCCCCTAAAAAACTAGCACTAATGTTCACTATTTTCGTAGTCCTGACAAATACATGGTATGGATCCATACCATAGCATACTAGTATGAGAGAGAGAGGGGGGAAAAACAGAGAGTGAGAGAGAGAGAGAGTAGGGGGAGGAAATAAGAAGACGATCAAGCCCATGAATGAGCTGCATGCACATTATGAAACAAAGAAGCCCTTTGAAGCTCTTTCAGTCAGAAGCAGTTTCATGGTAAAACAAGAAAAAGCATCCTCTTTAAAGAGATAAGCTTCATGCTGCACATAATGTTGGAAGAGATTACTCTGTCTAGGCACAGCTATCAAATGAGATTAAGATATATATACATTCTGCTTATTCAAGGGAGAAACACTTCAACCAAATTGTGAGCACAAGAGTCCTCAGTAGGTTTCAAAATCTAGAACTGTCCTTGTGCCAACATAGCTTTGTAGCCGACACAAGAAAACGTGCAGCTGCAGCATGTAAATTATTGTGTACTCTGAAAAATTGCTTGCAGAGGGAATGTTGTCAACATGTCAGTGATTGACAGAACTACTTAAAACAGCCAACACTGCAGCAATGATCTTTCAGACCTTATTTTGTCATCCTTCTGGCAAGCAAAAGTCATATAGGGATAAGCAGACATTGCATATAAAACTCTGCGTGGAACCGTAGAAAAAAAATTGCCTTATGGATAAACTCTGCTGAATCTTTATGTACCCAGCAGAAGTATTTCTAACTGAAAAGTCCAAGACAACATTCTAGGGGCTGTATTGTTAAGCACAACTCGAGCTATACAGATCTCCTCAATCCTCAGTCGTTTGAATAGTTTGCAGATTCGGCACAGTATAGCTGCACGCTGATATTTTTGCAAAGCCCGATGTTAATAGTAGGATGTTGAGTTAGCATGTGTCAAAGGGAATGCTGCACAATGATTTATAAGCCGGCGTTTCCTCTATGCTTTTGTCTTTTTTCCACACAATTTTACAACTGACAAGGCAGCACTCACCGCATTTCAATAACTCGGGGAGAGCTATCTCTCAGGCTGTGCATCCTCCTGAATGCAGAATTAGTCTGGTGGATTGTGATAAGATCTAGGGCAGGCTAAGAAAAGGCCAAATACTAGCATGAATCACTCACTGGAAACCTTAAGGCTGAGTGAGAAGGACAAAGCTCTCTAAACGGTCAAGTGTGCACATTAGACCATGCCTCGCTCTGCCACCTCACATATTCCGTACAGGTACATGTCTTCTTGAACTTTGATGACTTGCCTTTCATCCCACATTACAGGGCCACAGGTTCTCTGGAAGCCAAGGGGGGAGGGGGGGATTAGAGCACCGTATATGTGAGGTTTGTGAAGTACAAAATCTAATCAGAGTTGGCTAATTTAAATGAAAATGATTGAGGGACACTGACAGAAGCAGAGGTGGCAGATGATGAGGGAAGGATGAATCTGAACCCCATTTTGCCGACAGTGCCTCAGATTATCAGTAGATGCATCTTTCACTCAATTTGATGACCTTATTAAAACTCAGAGGAGACTCAGATTGGGCTGTGAATATATCAGGAAGACTCTAGTCACGGTGATGCCCATGGATGGGACTAAATAGGCAGAGGTATTCATCACAAGCTATAGCACCTCTTTATAATGCTGATAGAAACTCTCTCTCTCTCTCTCTCTCTCTCTCTCTCTCTCTCTCTCTCTCTCTCTCTCTCTTCCTCATTCTTTCTCTCTATCCCTCATCCCCTTTTGCCCCTGGCCATGATCTCATGCATATAATTAAGACAAAGGAACCTAGGAAGTGTTTGCCTCTTTTCGTCAACCCCTAGAAGAAGAAAATGTGTCAAAATAGGATGCTAATGAAAAGTAGAAATGCTTGAGAGTGAGTTCTCCACCCAAATATTCAATGCCTATAGGCGCCATGCAATGAATTAATCACATTTTTCTTGCTACATGGGAATGAAGCTTGAATAAATTTTGCATCTTCAAATCAGTTTGGGAATGAATTTGGTCAGGCTCAGACTCAGAGTACCAGAAAAAAAAAAGACTAGTCCGCTTCAAAATCTAAGGTATATTTCAGTTAGAAATGAAAAAAAAATTAATAATAGTGGATTGGCCTTGGAAATAACTTCAGACAAAATGTGTTGTTGGAATAAGGTTAAGCATAAATGCCCTAAATATAGACATTGTTTTATTAGTGGAACATAGTCAAGCTAGTGACAGAATCAAATTTAAACAAAATATATTCTGTTTTAAATTTACTGAAAGATTCTGATGTAAATGCAAGGACACGTCAAGCACCAAGCCCCGGAATAAAGAACGGTGCCAACTTTTGAAATTGTAAAAAGCGAGAGGAAAACAAACGCTAAAATCTCATTTAGTCCTGAGTACCGTTCTGTGTTGACCTGACTTATCCTGTGAATATGTAGTGATCAAATCTCCCTTCGTGGGGGATTCTTCTCCAGCCATGCATGTGATTACTTTCTCTGACCTTGACCATTTCTTAGGACAACTTCTATTCAATTCAGGTGACGTAACACACCGCTGCACTGATGGTGGAGTTTTGCTCAAAGTATGATTACCAACCATTATATGTGGAGCTGGAGCACTGTGTAGGACGAAATTACCCGTTGTCCCTCTTGGCTTTGAAAAAGAAGAAAGTTGCACAAAAAAGGCCACCATGTTTCTTTCATTTCTTCTGTATATTGACAACTCAGGCAAGTTACATGTGGAGTGACACACCACTGAGTATGGCTCATTGTGCTACACAATGGAAGCAATTTTAGCACTGTGCCCTGTACAACACGAGAAAAAAAACTGGGCAAACTATCATTCTGAGGGAGCTTCTGAGACAAATCTCACAGGACCATACAAAGATAGTCCAAGGGTGGCTTAGCGGCCAAGAGCTATTCTAGGAATTGCTTACACATTCCTTCCCCCCTAAACCCCTGGCTTTCTACTTCGCCACGGAAATAAAACATACCAAAGGCTGAAAGTGCATCCAACTCACTTTAATGCTTCACCCTACATCGTTTTACTCATATGGAACCCGGGATACAAGCAAATTAATCTTGAATACAATGAGAATATAATGAGAAGTACCGAAATGGGACTGTGGAGCCAAGGATGCTGCAAGAAGACTTTCCTGGAAAAGATAACACAACCACAGCCTAGGTACAGTTTTTAGAAAGCTCCATATTGTGGGAAGGGTAAAGAAAATTATTGCAAATGATCATCGTAATGAGCAGAACATTTGGTTGGTGATTTTCCAGGCATGAACAATTCAGGACATTGCGCTGGAGAGGTCTTGGCAGTGGGGAGACTCTTTAAAAATGCAAATTGGTATTCAAGGCAGACACAGACAGCAATGATTCTGTTCATTCCTACACAATATTAACGTCATCTGAGACTCCACAGTGGACTTGTCATGCTGCCTCACACCGTTCCCTTAAGTACAACAACTTTTAGTACAACAATTATTACAGTTATATAATTTAGTTTTATGTGATCATGTAATCTTCACTACTTATCTGCAAAGTGTTGTCTAGACTGTAATTGAAGAACACATGATAATATCCTCAACTTGGAGCTGACTTCATTAGGTAAGAAAGAATATTACAGTGCAGAAAAAAGGCTTTTCCTAGTCCTGTACTGGATGCATATTACAACAATACAGTTTATTCCTTTACACCTGCTTTAATGCGCTATATTTAGCATATGTAACCTGTTGCTGGAAATTGGACATGCAGTTTATGCTGTGTCTGCACTTTCTGCTACATGTTCTCTGTTAATACACAGTGAAAACATACCCTTTTTACAGCCTTCTCTACTAATGAAAAAGATATGGAGATATTAATGGCTGGTATATAATCTTTTAGACTCTCCAACATATTGCACTGTATGAAAAAGTAGGTCATATTTTCAATGCAAATTGTGAATTCATTTGCAGTATGCATATATACACTATAGCACTACACTCTACAGCACTATAAAGGGTTTAAAGAATCAGCTAATGCAGAATCTGAGTCGTATTAAATGAAGTCTACAAAACTGACAAAGAAAAAGAATGTAAGAGCTCATTAATTAACAAATAGTCAGCTATTCAGACCTGATGTACACAGGTGGCATGTTGCAGGCGTAAGAGTTTGTCACAGCTTAATCAATAATGTGAGCACTGAATATTGTGCTTGCTTCGAAGAAAGTCAGACAATTAATTTCATACTTTCTATTGTGTGTTTGTTCTTTAAAAGTGTTTCTCCAAAACAAATTACTACAATCGTTTTCAATCTCTCAAATGCGTGCCTGTAACTGCTCAGAAAGTTATATATCTAACAGACAATTAAAGTATATTTATTTTATTTAATCCTTTCAGTAAACGTGTACCTTGAACGCTGTTCCAGTAACACAGTGCTTCGGGCCATATTCTTTCAGTCACTTACTACTCCATTTAATTTGGAAGAAACAGCATTTAGTTTAGGCTGCCAGCATGGAGTATTATAGTGAAGTAGATATTTTAAGAAGTCCTTACGTGGAAATTCTTTTCTGCTACCTGGATGTGTTTGATTATTAATGAATTTGTTACAGTTGAGAGTTCAGCACATATCAAACAAAACAGGGATACATTAGTGCTAGGGACTCAGACACAGTGATTTTTAAACAAAATCGTAATTCGTAAAAGAATCAAATACAACTTCCGAAATCGGAAGAACCAACAAAAAGCATTAGATCCATCAGAGGTCTGTTAAACATTTCAGGTTCATTAATGAAAAAGCTCATTACAAAATCCACTTTGAACCAGATATTTAAAAAACTTGATTCTTCCAATACTTCCAATAATCTTTTGAAAATTCACTAATGTATAAGGAAATACCGCCTTACTCAATTTTCCATTTTAACATTATTATGATTTCAAAGACCACAACAAAATACTTTATTCCTTTTTTTCTCTTTTTATATATCAATAATGAAACAGGCTTAATCCTCACCTTGACTAGTTCATAATGTTGGATCCCATTGATCCCAACATCAGGGTCAAATGCTGAGGGCACCGGGTATCGTGTGTTAATGGCTGTGTTCTCTGGGATGGAGATGTTTATTACAGTGGACTGGAAAAGGGGTGCGTTGTCATTCACATCCTCAATCAGGAAGCGGATCTTGACCAATCTGAAGATCTCATCCGGCAACACTGCCACCTCAATCTCGTAATAGCAGCGTTTCTCGTTGAAGACCCCGGAGCACAGCTTCTCCCGGTCAATTCTGTGATTGGTGGTAAAGATCTCCCCTGTGTTAGCCTCCACCCTCACCAAAGGCACATCGCCCGTTTTATACACAGGCTTGAACTGCAACGGCGAGGATAGCCTGATGCTGGGGTCTAGGTTCAGGTCCAGATCCTTGCGCAGATTCCCAATTCGGACGTTCTCCGGTTGCTCCTCCTTCACTGTGTAGTCCCTCTCCTGGGCCTGGCATTGTAAGACCACACAGGTGAGCAAGACCACCAGCACATGAGCCTGACTTGCTAAGTCCATACTCAAGAGTAGATGGGAGCCTCACTTTCACTGCAGCAAATCTGTCATGACAGACGAGCCAAGGGGGGGGGAGAAGAGAGAAAGACAGAACGCACAATGTCAGTGCAGAAAATTACACGGTATTCAAGTTCTGCTGTAATTAGTACTATTTTCCCTCATGGAGAGTTTTCAACTTGACCTCTTCATCTTAACTAGTTATGAGCCAACATCCTTCCCATGTCTTTGAGAGCAAATTAATGGCAGTTTTACACAATTAACCTTTGATGACATCCGTTGAGCAAGCGAACACGTAAAGGTTAGTAGTTCATGCATTCCATCAATCCATTTCATCACCGTAATGTACCATTTAATATTTTTATTGAGAAATATGAAAGCAATTAGGTTCAGTGTTACAATGAAATAGTTTGCTTTCAAAGCTTGTTAACAAACTACTTTGCCTGAAAAAAAGAACCAAAAAAATGGATAAAAGCTCCATTTATATCCATCCATTTCCCTAACCGCTTGTCCATTTGAGAGTTGCTGTGGGGGGTCGGAGCCCAGCTGTCATAGGGCAAAAGCAGAGTACACGCTGGACAGGTCGCCAATCTATCACAGGCTAACACAGAGAGACAGACAGACAACCACTCATGCTCACATTCACACCTACAGCCAATTTGGAATCACCAATTTAACTAACTTGTATGTCTCTGGACTGTGGGAGGAAGCCAGAGTACAAAGAGAGAACCCACGCAGGCGCCCTTTTGCTTTGAGGCAGTACAAACCACCGTTCTGCTGTTCCGCCATCATATATGAGTCGGTCTAAGTCAATATGCTACAGTAGTGTCCTTATAAAGCGCATCCACACGCAGGCTTTGGCTCATTTGGAAAAAGCAGAAATGAGCCTTAAGCACTGTTGCTTCCATGCATGAACGCACACACACACACACACGCACATACACAGACACTTGGAGTTGTACCGCTTGACAGCAGCTATTAATGGAGAGCATCATTTGTTTGGAATGTAAACAATCGAGCTCTCAAATATTTCATGAACATCCGCGTGTGCGTAAACTAGCACAGTATGATGAAAGCATTGTTTTAAGTAAGAGCAGTGGAAGGAAACAACAACGTGAAATGATTTATTGCGAGAGCCACCATTAGCCAAATTAGAGAAATTTAATCTGACCTTCATTACATGCTAGCAAATGTTTTATCTCCAGCATTAAATTTAAACTGCACACAGTTTGCTGTTTGCGAGGCAAAAATGTTTAAAACACAGTGAGGCTGATTTCACATAAGTTAACAATATTCACTGACGACTTTTCAAGCACAGAGACCCAATTCGTTTGAGTCTGTTATACATTTTTCTTTTGTACAAGTACAAAAGCTTGCCAAAGCGCAAGATCCTCGATTGCTAAAATCCAGGTAGCTCATCGGACGACGATACTGACTAATACCTTACAATTCAGCACATATTGTAGCGTAAATATTGACTGCTTTCCACTGGTTAAAGCTGCAGTAGGCAGAAAGTGAGAAAAGGTTGCAGGGAAAAAAAATGCCAGATTTTAAAAATGGCAGCCCTCCTGCAGCTCCCCCCTTTCAGTTCTGAGCACATGGACATATGCACATACTACAAGCTAAAAATATGTCAATATGCTACAAAAACTCAAACCCTGTTTACTCCTGCTTATCACATTACGCCACTGTGTTATACCTCCTGTCTTGGCTTTTCCATTCACTATACTAATTTGTACAGCTCACCTGATTTGGTCTAATAAGGTTACTAACGTACTAAAGTCTGCAGTCACAGGCTAAATTTTCTATTGTTTGAAAACCTAGAAAGAGGATAGGAGAGGAGAAGGAGACTAGATCTCTGTGAGAGCATTTTAATTGAATATACCACACGGTTATTATTAATTTGTTTGCCCAGTGACACCAAATACATGTTGCCCCCTGAACCCTTACCTGTTATTAAGTGAGTTACTCTGTGTGTGATGTGATTTGCTAGCTAGCATTTTCAATGAGTTCATTCATTTAACGTTCTTGGATTTACTCAAGAGACTGTATTCCGTAGTGTCACCCACAGCTGCGCTGGTCTCCACTGAGCTTTTGCCACATATGCATTAATAGGCAGAAGTTAAGTCTTATTACAAAAGTGCATCCTTCTTTGCTAATTTTTTTTTTTTTCGGGGGGGGTTGGGGGCAGGAATATTATATTACTGGTCTGTTTTTAATCCACATGTAAGGGTAAAGTCTTATAAGCATACCCCCACCCCACAGCCACAACCACCCATCTGCATTGCAGCACAATTAACAGCTAATAACTTTCCCAGTGAGTGTTTGTTAACCTTATATGAATATCCTCAAGATATCGATTTGTATTCACAAGGCGGCTGCCTTGAAATCAAACACACATTAGCTTCAAAGGATGGCAAATGTGTATGACAGCCACGACACAGTTTACAGATTCTGCTTTAAATTTGTACGCATACCCGACTTGTTGGTATCCAGGTATAATATTAACTACTTTATAAAATTTCCATCCATTTGAGACAGTATTCTGTAGAAAAAGTATGACTACCTAAACTGCACTACAGGGGTCCTCTAAATTGGCAAGGCAACAGCGTTCATAGCTATTGAAGCTTTCTGCCCGCTGACAAAGGGGAATTGATTAAAAATAAGAATTTAATTAAGCTGGTTTTGAATCTCCAACAAATGCAAGGCATTCATGAAATGTGTAGACACAGACTTCCCACATTTCACAAAGCAGTCGCACGAGACTCATTAAAGAACAGTTGAACAGGAAAAAAAGAGCGAGATGACATTGATCTGTGTGAGGGTTACTCATTCTACACGTGCAATATTAGCAGTGCTGTACTGTCGCGTCAAAATATCGATGAGATATATCCTATTAGTAACCGTGACACACTTTACTTTGAAGTGTGCATCTTTCTTAGAGTGAGCAGCAATTGCTTTACTGTGATGATCGCCAGGCAGTGCAAGGCTGAGCTCGCACGACGCAAAATGAAGTTTAAATTACATCCTTAAATGGGATGTGATTCGCTGAAGTGAAAAAAACAGAAAAGATCAAAGCATGATCTAGATCTCCTCTTTCTGGTAAGTGACAATAATGTGCTGCAGGATGAAGGCGTGTAGTATGTTTTTCCTTCAGTACATGGAGGAGTACAAATGTAGTAATAAGCAAGACATCCTTGCATCGCTAATGGGTGTTGCAAATGCGCTCTTTTTTCTATTTCAGATATACATATACATCAGGATAAATATACATTTGTAGCTATTTAACTAATGAAGTTAAAATATTAACTATTTAACACGTGAGAGGTACACCTTGCCCTTGAACATATTTACTCCTGGTATTCTATTAATTTGATGTGGGATCTTTTCTCTGAACCATGATTTTCCAACAAGTGCAGTGATTTTCACTTGTCACACTTCTTTAAAAACCTGTCCATAAGGGATAAGCTAGGTGAGAAAGGAATTGTGCTGGAGGGGGGAAAAGTAAGAGGAGGGGGATTCTAGGTGTCAGTCAGAGTGTCTCCTTTGCTTACATTTCACTAGTCTGCTGAAATGCTATTTTGAGCCCCAGACAGCAGGTTGAATCCAGTAGGCAAACTCATGCCTCCCTCTTGGGAAACACAGCGAAGAGGAGCAGGCTGGCCTGAGATCACTTTCCACGACAGTGTGATGGACAGGTCTTCCTGTGGTTTGCAACCGCTGAAGGGAGCAGCAGGAGAGGAGACATACATCTACTGCCACCTCCTACCTTCACCCCTAAAAGATACCCTTATTGGAAACTTTCAGTGTAGTTACTCTGACATTTGGAGTCCTTTAACTGTCAAAGCCAGGTTTTTACCACAGTTGTATATCAATATTGGCTGTGGATCCAAAGAGATTTTAAAGAGAGGGCACCGGTAGATGGAATACGTTTGATTGTCATGAGCATTTTCCCTTTTAACAGCTTTAAGGATCGCTGACAGTCTGACAGACCAGGTTTCTGTCATGATCAGTCAGTTCTTTTTTAGTGCACACCGCTGGACCAATTCTCTTCACATGGTGGTGGAACAAAAGTTGTTTTCTCTTGGGAAACTTCAGCAATGTCTATATTGCCTAAGCTGTAGTGCTTAGGCAATGTAATAGTGCGAGGTAATATACTGCAAGAAAAAATATCCTCGATATGGAAACAATACCAGCAATGTATGTAGAGTGAAGTTCAACAAAAAAGGGGGTTACCTACTACATAAAAAAAGTTCTGATTCATAATATCTAGCATAATGTTTAAGTAGATTCATGCAATGCTGTTTGGCTGACTGAGCCACTGCATATTCACCTCTGAATCAATTTAATACTTAGATTAACTAGGATAAGAAGACTTTTACTACACAGGAAAACAAATGACCGCCGCTATTTCCAAGATGACAAGCTAAATATCAGTGCTGTAATCATGGACCTCAAGAGGGCAGTCCATACATGGAAATCCAAAAGCTAAATCAGTGATCGATTCGATTGGTGCAGTTTTACGTCATCTCTCAAGTTAAATTTAACTTGTAAGTACATTTTAAAATTGTATTAAATTTTTATTTATGGGTCTGGGTTGACTAATCCTAAATTCAATCCTAAATAGTCAGAGAAACCATCAAAAATAATAAAACTTATGAAAAACTTGTGAAAAAATTCACTATTATGAATAAGTGCTAAAATATAAATGTCTCTCTTAATGGTGTGGAAAGATGTTGCCAAAATGTTTCAAAAGTTTTCCATTGTGGATTCTGAAATCATTTCAGAAAAGATACATTTTATACAGGTAGTCAAATGTAATAAGTCATAGTTGATGAAGAATGAAAATGACACCTCCTGCTATCTGCTACAGTGTGTCATCAGAAAGTCACCCAAGAGAGGAACTAAAATGAACTTAAATTGTGGCGAAATCCTTAATTAACTGTATTATATAAACTCATTATAACTGTGGAAAGAGTTTGAATGCAAATACAGAAAGACACCATTCCTGGTAAGAATCCCTGACACCACAGTTACTTACTGTATTAGCTCTTCAGAACACATAGTGTGTCCCTGAGCAAGTTAATGACTCCCAAAACTCAGCACTCGGTAGTGCTGTAGTTCAACCTCTAAGAGCCATAAAACAAATTTGGATCATGTCATGCAAGGATATTAAAGACTACAGTCAGTTGGTTCAGTTGCGTTTGGCGATTTTAAAATGTGGATGTGAATGATAAAATAGTTGTTTGTGTTTTGCAAATAAAGTATATACCTTGCTTCCATCATCCACTGACTCCCTTTTTAACATAAACCGCTGAGGATAATGCCAAAATATCTGGCACATCTCGGGAGCTTCACATTACCATTTTAAGTTATTCTCCAGGAAATACTGAGTTTAACAGGCCTCTCAAAACAGCCACAATAATAATATGCATGCGGGTCAGGTATAGCAAATTATCCACAGAAGCCAACCGCGGTGGTTAATTCTAGGAAGAAGTGGAATTTATATTGACTATTTGAACTATTATTCCTCGAACAAATTCACTCCGTGTTTGCTTTCCCCCCCTCTCCCCCCAGAGTCGGAGTGTGAACAGGATGAAAGCCCCTGAGGTTATGGTCTGTGACAGCTAAACCGCTTGACCAGGAGCGCGCTGTTGCCGCGCACCCACGCACCGAGCTTAGCGGCCAAGCTGTTGAGAAACCTGCGCTGAAAAGTCCCTGTTGTTGGATGCTCTTGGAAAGTGGGCCTATCTATCTAGCGATCAGCAACGAGCAAGACTAAATAAAGCCCGAAGTCGTGACCGGCCACGCGGTACACATTCATAATGCGACAACTCCGCTTAGATGCTCCACGATGCACCGTGTAAATGGATAATTTGTATTTACACTCGGTTCGCGGGGACGCCTATTATATCTTTGGAGCAGCTCTAGGAAAACCCACTCAGCGTCAAAATGACCCACTGTCGCAACACTATCGAACTACCTTTTAGGCTTTACAGTCCCCGATTTTCGTCCAGTTTATGTTGTTGTCCTTGATTTTTTATATATATACTTTATGCCTTCACCCTTACCGAGATTTCAGTACGTACAGAGTAAATAAATTAGGCTATGGAGCTCTCCAAATACGCACACGGGATAGAGCGGTCATATGCGCCTACATTCAATGAGCGCTGAAGTAAAATGCATTTTGTTTTTAACAGTAAAGTAGTATATAAGAGCGAAGCTTACCTTTCCGTTCGAATACGATGAAAAAAATCAACCGTGAGTACCGTCGCGCAGAGACATCACTGATTCACAAAAAAGAAGTGCCATGAATTAATGTGAAGTGGGGGAAACGGGCAGAAAGGATCCTCATCAAAATCGGTAAGAAGCGTAGAAAAAATGTTATCCACTACAAAAACTTATCCATGTGCTAAAAAAAATGTGGTCCTCGCGTGCAAGAGAAAAAGGGCATGCACAGCGATCAACTTAAAGGACGCTGTAATTCCTCTTCGGATGTATTGGGCTCACAATCCCACAGGCGGAGATACGCAGTGATCCACGCTTGTTTTACATAAACTTTGTCTCTCTAGCCTAATTTGCCTTGAAATTCCTATTTTCGCCAGCTGGCAGCAAACTTACACGTGTGTGCGTTAAAAGCCTCTTAAACCGCACATCAAACTTAAATCCAAGAGGGCGAAAAAAAACAGAGAGAGACTTCTGATGAAAAAGTGAAAGCTTAAACCTATTTTAATGTTATAACCACTTGTTTTGACTGATTCAAGGCTGTACGCGCTCTCCCCCCAAAAAAACTCTTAAATGCGGGATGCAGAGAGCGCATCGCCCCCCCAGTGGAGTTGGATCAAAGTGTGCCTCAGTGCAGCATCACTTACAGGAGCCGGGATAGGCGGTTCACCGTATCTGTCTGCTAAGCTGTAGATGTCTCAGTAGTATTGTACGAACTCAGTTCCTCAATGCTGCTCACCTCTCTCCCTCTCGCTCTCCCTCCGACTGACATCATGGAGGTAGGAGGAGCCAAGCTCAGATTTAAGAGCCCCGGTTCTCTTAAAGCCGCACTGCGTTGGAGAGATGTTCGCACTGAGATGTACAGTAGGTGGATGTTGGGGTATACGTGGACCACAGATGCCTCTGCTGTTTGCTGTAGACAGAGTGCTCCAGGAATCCACCTGAAAGCAAGAGGGGGGCACTGTTCGCGTTTATACAAAGCCTAGAGTGAGGGACTACTGTAACAATGGCACATTTGTGTAATGATCTGAGATTTGAATTCTTTTCAGACATTCCTGAGATGTCAGCATATAAAAGCTGAGACATACTCCGGGATGAAAAGTAGGGTTATGAATTTTCTTACATTTTTCACAACTTCTATTTATAAATACAGAAATAATTACTATGGGCTATGAATATTAAAAGACCATCTTAGTAGCATGAATAGCTTGAATGCTTGAGATTTAAGAAATAACAAGATGACAATGAACAAAGTTAAAAAAAAATGTCAATGCCTTGTCTAAAAGTATACCTCATTTAAACAATACAGAGCATTTATTTGGTATTAGCAAAGCAATGCCATTTCTTTAACTTTAGAACCAAAATATCAGCAAATACAGTTGCAGGTGCAAGTCTCATTGTCAGATGGGGATCAGTTTAATGTTACCAATTACTAATCACATACTGCTAAGCTATTACTTTCCTGCTGTGGTGAAATGAATGGGTTTTCTGTCCCTAAATAGCTTCCAGTAGATTCTAACAGATTCTTTTACAGGGGTCAAAAAGGGTTATGGTTGCAGAGGGTCAAATCATCATGACCAACATCATGTTACTGCCAATTACCTTTGTCCCTCTGACATCACCTCATACAACAAATGGCTGTTGCATTTTAACAAGTTTAGCCTCTGGCATGATTTTATGTGCTTTTCCCTCACCTGTTCACTGTTTCCCTTCTAAGGATGTTGTTGTGCTCTTCATCCCTGAAGACAGGGACTTCACCAGATGATTCCACTGTAAGTTTAGACCAAATAATACTTGTTTTTAGCAGCGGATAAAAAAAACCACAGGCTGCTGTTTTTTCTTAATTTACTATGAAACGAGGGGTGATTTATTTTCTTCCTATTGAGAAAAAACTGTCTAATACACAATGTGTTTTCTTAATTTAACTGTCTCTGAGGATTTCTGAAGAACGCATTTGCAGTATCTGAACGCCAAAAAGCAATATTATCTGTCAGAAGGCACATAATTCCTCATGTCAAATTTTATAAGATGAATCCCCACAATAATATAATTCAACGTGAAATACAGCCATGGGTGTAAAACTTATTTGACACTGGTTCATATTTCTGTTTAACCTTCTTGATTATTCTTGGCACAAAAAGAAATCCTCAGTTATAATGTTGCAGCAGCTTAACCAAAGCTGATTATCTTAAATGTCCACTCGACAGTTTTTTTTGTTAGGTTTTTGGTCAGAGTAATGTCAAATCACCCAAACCCCAATGTGTTTTTTCCTAATCTTTTTTGTCTTTCCTTAACTAGGAGAGGTAGTGTTGTGACAAGGAAGTTGTGGAGTGTGCATGTTAATGTGAATGCAACTTTATTACTGAGTAATAAACAAGTTTTAACACAAAATACTAACTAAAGTGTTGTCTAGATCTAGAGCTATCTAGATAGACAGATATATATATATATATGTGTGTGTGGGCGTATCTACATAGATAGATAGAACTTTGCAGTCATTTCCAACAATCTTATAACTACAATTTCTTTACATTTTTCAAATAGCAAAACTTGCTTTTCTGTTTTTTTATAGATATGATCAAATTGACACTCTACCCATCATTGCTTTTAATCATACTCGCAGTGAATCCATGACTTGTTATGCTCACATGTAGCAGAAATGGAAGGAGCACACTCACTAATATACCTTATCAGTGTGGTACAGCTGGGCAAAGGGATGGGTGAAGGAATGGGTTGCAGAGCTAAATAGCAAGGTCGTCGTGCGTTAACATTCAGAGGTGCTGAGAGACGACAGCGGTTTTGCCGACCATACTTGATTCAATACTGTTCTGTGGTTTTGTATTATCCTTTCAGCTTAAACAGCATAACTTGTCCAAAGACACAGTTCGTGCTATGCTATTGTCTTTGTTCACCACTCTACAAGTTGCCATGGATATATAAAAAAAACACAAAAACAAAACCTTTGCATTTGCACATTTGAGCTTAAATTGTTAACACCGTATGTTTTTCTGGTAGGAAAAAAGTACCCCACAGCATGTCACTCACAAAGAAAGCAGTGCAAATATGTCTAAAGCGTAGTCTGTAGAAATACAGAAGATATTTTTGAAGAGTTTGATACATCCTGACAAAACATTTTTTTTCCACATCCATACAGGCTGGGTTTGTATCCATGGCAACTTTCAAGAACCACTGAGATTTACCACAAAGAGTTGAAACTATTGCTATTGCCTCATTTCTTCCTGCCTGTGTCTTTCTCTCCCACTTTCTCAAGGATCTCTGGAGAAAGAAAAAGATTTGAGAAAGATGGAGTGGACGAAGTGAGGACAATTCAATATTTGCTTTTACCTTATTGGCAACTGAGAGAGAATTTTAAAAGTGTTGAAACACAAGACAGACACAAAGAATCTCTGAAAGAAATAATATTTGAACTGTTCCATAGGGCATGAATATGCAGCATGAATGAGCAGTAGATATAGAAAAAGACTATGTCTGCGACATTATTGCTAAAACCAAAAAGAAAATATTATGAGGAAGCAGTGGGTCCACCTGAGACTTCTGAATATTAGCATTCATACACAAAATCTGAATTATCTGTCTACATTAGATGAAAATAAATTTGCTTGCATTTCAGCCTTTTATACTTTGTGCCTTTGCTCATTGTAACAAAAAGAATGATGGCAAAAATCATCATTTTAAACAGCACAATTTATTTGCCACATACTTTATGTTTGCTTAGCATTTTAGTTTACTTTCCAGAATTTCCTTCAGACTGCAAATGCTATCATAGTGGTGATGAGATTTAGGAAGAAATGGAAATTCACTTACACACCATTAAATTAAAGTCCTTTCTCTTTGTTTTCTGATTTTGCTTTAATAGTATTGTGCCCTTAAAGCTCAGTGATATAGCACTGTGTGTGCTTGTGTGTTTCCTACACACACACACACACCAGACACTGCAGTTTAGGGGTGTTTGCAGCAAGACACCAACAGTAAATCATACTGACCAACAGGGAGGAACCCTGACATGCAGACTTAAAGACCAGCTGGCAACAACCTGGAAACCACGAGTCACAAGGGCAAAATGTGCAATCTCTGACTGGTTGCAAACGTTTTGCAGGCGGTTGCTGACAGTTGCAGTGATGAAAGCGGTTACAAAAAGCTACATGGTGCTGCAGAGAAAACCGTCTTGTGACTGCTTTGGTTAGTAGCAGATTCAGGTGTTGCCTGTGGTTTGCATGAAACACACCAACTCTGAAAAGTGCAAAGATGAAGTTTGCATTTAAGGTGAATTTCCAGTCTACACCACATTTCTTTAAAAGTTTTTTAGAAAGTTTGACAACTTGCAACCAATTTCTCCTACAGCAACCTCCAACAACCACTCACCAACCAGTTGTAGAATGAATATACATTTTTTCCCTTGTGTAAAGTGGTTGCCACATGGTCTCTAGGCACAGGTGACTGGGGCCCAACTGGAGCTAAAACATGCATTTTGGCCCATCAACTGATGGTTAAAAAGATCTGAATTAAAATCATAAATGATCAAAAGTCTAAATAACTTCCCATGCATATAAGCAAAAGAGTGCTTATGAGATTAGCAAGCACAATTTTATTTATAAAAACTCTTGCATTTGGTTTGATTAAAACAGTCAGCCTAATACCAAATAGAAAAGTCTATTGTGGAGGCAACTCATGTCACTAACATCCTGTCAGATAAGTTTGAAGCATGGTTATAACAGAATAGGACCGAATTCATTAAGCTAAGAACTCTCAAAACTAATGAGGGGTCTAACGCTGAGTGGCATGTAGTTGGAATGCACCAATTAGACTAAAGTCTTTGAACCAGATTATTGTCAATTTACATGTCCTCACCTAATGTTCCACAGGCAAATTAATATATGTATGTGTGTGTGTTTATGTGTGTGAGTGATGATACAAATCTTAGTTAATGTTGTGCATTAAACTAACTGCATACAAGCACTGTAGTGATTAGGCTGACTTCTTCGTGAATGTATCATGTCAAGTTTGTCCTTGACAGCAGCTGAACTGTTAATTGCTTTTGACAACCTAACAAGTAAGAGTACTCTTATCAGAATGTTGTTATGTTTAGAAGAATAGCCATATTTTCACAAAGAGGTACTGACAGGATTGGAAATGAAAAAAAAAAAAGCTTTTTAACAGGAAATTTGTCATGCTTATTTATTATTTATGAGCCACCTATTTACCACACGGCGGTAATAAGATCTGTATTCCAGGTTATAAATAGATTTAACTAAAAGGGCTTATCATATGATAAAGAACAGGTGGGAAGTGTGTCAGTTAATGACAACATACACTGACATGACTTTGTGTTTACATTATTAATGAAAGACTCCTAGTGTTTCGCACCTCTGCTTTGTTTCAACATCATACGCCTGCTTTTTTCATAGTATGGTGCTAGATCAATTTGTAGTGCAACACGTTTCACCTATTCACTTTCAGCTGTCAATTTTTTGCTGAAAATAAACACACCAATTACAAATGCTCAACAGCACCTGCAGAACGTCAACAGATCAGTATGAAAATGTTTCTCGTTTTAAGATGGATGCATAAACTATATAATTCCTGCTTCCTGGAAAGCTTTCCCTTTCTCAAGAAGTAACTGACTGTTAAAACACCCTTTGTGTGTTTGATGAAGGCGATTGTACATGCTGTGGTGATGTTTCCTTCCATCTGTCTACTGTGAAACAGAGCCCGGGGCAACGCTGTCAGACGAGAGTGGTTTGCTTGGCTGTATACTGTACAGTCGGCAGTATGCAATCCCAGTGTAAATTCATGCACATTTGTGCAGTCATTAATTTCTTTGCACACTAATTGTGAAAAATCCTTGATTGAAAAAAAGTGCACAGTGTTGATGATGATATAACTGCAAGAAAAAAATAGCTTTTTATAAAAATAACTAAAGATTAACATGTTGAAATGTTAACCTCTTCTGTAGTACTCACTGAGGATTCATTAATAAAGATATGCAACATTTGTTTAGCACATCATCTGACATTGGGATGGGCTTGACATCATGTTTGCCTTTGCATTGTGAAGGTCACTGAATTGATTTCAAATACATTTTTAGAGATTTCAGGGTTAATGCTGAATCTTTGTAAGGTCACAAAAAAGACTGGCCTTGGTGGCAACAAAAGGAAGTGAAAAATAAATTGTATGGATGTAATTAAAGGCTTGGAGGAGGAGTTTAAAAATCAGCTTCTTTCAATTTATAGCTTTTTCAACTCCCTATTGCATGTTTCCCAACACGAGATTCCAACCAGTGTCATCGAAACACATGGTGAGATCAGTGCTCACACATATTTCTCTTTCATCCACTATTTTTAAGGTGTGACAGGCACGAATAAGAATAACTGTTCCATGATCACTAAGGAGCGATTATTTGGCAATCTTCCTCCCCAGATGGCCAAATGCTTGATGTTCTTGTCACGTTCTGTTGCATTTTCCCTGCCTTGAATGGGCTGTGTACACAACCATTGTTTGATGAGTAAAATTGAAGGCAAGCCTTGTAAACTGTGGATGCCCCCTTGCCAAAGACATGGCACTGCAAAGACAATGTGTGCAGACATCTCTTTTGCACTCTTGAGACTTTACGCTCCTTAGTTCGAAGCTTAAGAGAAGCAAAAAAAAAAAGAAAAAGTACTGTAAGAAAAATAGAAAATTTTTGTTTTGGAAAGTGTAAAATGTGTTATAGCTCTTGATAGTTGCACTTGATAAACACTTCCTCACTGTTAAATCTTATCATCAACCAAATAATAATTAAGACTCCAGGAACATCAACATTTTCTGAGGGATATCTATATCTGCTATTTTGAGAGTCCTTGCATTTCACAAACAATCGTATCTGACAGAAAACATGTTTATTATTCCGTAACGGCCAAGTCTTCGAGTGCCATAAAATAGAAATTTATTACGCCTTTTTGATTTCCTTTAGTAAATGTAATCAAATTGGAATGAAATCTTCATAAAACCGAGTGCTTTTAAAAACACAAACTTAAATAATAGTCACCATCAATAAGCTTCCAACTACTTAACTCCATCCATTCATAAATCCATCAAGGACCAAGAAGCCCATTGAGACTTTGGTTAACCAAATGTAGACAGAATACATCTACTTGGATCGTTTTGGAAAAGTCACCTTTTTCTACAGTGGGGTTCTCAGCTCAATACTTCTGAATGCTAGTGGTCTGGTTCTGGGGCAAATTTAATAAGATAACACCTTAATAATTTAGTGTCCTCAAATTTGTAGAAACAAAGCCCTTTTCTCTTGACATTAAAGTAGGCTACTTCAGTGCACAAAGGGAAGTCCAGTGTGAGCTTCACTGATGTCTTTAGAGTCTCACTGCAAATGTAAGACATATTTGGATTTGCTTGAACACCAATTGCAAGCCAGGGCTTTATGCTCTTATGGGTGAATAGAAGCAAAGGTCTGCAGATAGCTTAAAAAATCCCAAGGATCTGGCATTCACTCCAAGTTCATCATACTGAGCTCTGAAATGCTTCAATAAAAAATTCCACTAAAGTCAGAAAGACAGCATCATCTGCAAAAAGCAAACATATTGATCCAAACATTACCAATATACTGATTCTCAAGACCACAGCTGAACTTAAAATTCTGGGCACACTGTCCTACACTAAAGTACCAGACTCCAACAGCTTTAATAATTTCTGGCCAAAATGTAACTTTAACATACGACTCCAACACAGAAAAGTACACATAAAATCGATGTAGTGGCAAAGGGGATAATACCTTAAGTCATTCAGGACAGCCTAAACAAATAAATAAGGAACCAAATCAAAACAAAGTGACCTAGGTCATACTATGCTATAACTGTATATTTGTTTAAATGTATTTTAGCCTATTTTTGAGTTTGATATATAATACAGTAAGTTGCTATTCTAACCATGTACTTCCATTCCAGAAGCCTTTCCCTTAATACGTTTGAAAATCTGCATGAGCATATGGTGTTTATGTTTGTAGGTTTCGGTTGAGTTGATAAAAATGTAATCAATGGAAACCAACATTTCTGAAATGACAATCTGTAAATTTGTAAAATAAAATAGTACTCACACAAAAATATCACATTTTTAAGTACAGTTACATTGCTATATCTGCTCCAGGTCACATAGACATGAAAGCGTGCTTATTTAAAGTGTAGACTTTTCTTCAAGAGGACTGAAAGAGCCAACAGCTGAGTTTTTTTTAGAATACTGGCAAGGAGGGAATCAGTGTGTTTAATCATAAGCAATAACATCTTTTCATCATATCGTTCAGCAAGACAAGATTTTACTGAATGCACACTGTTTACTTTAAGTGACCTTGGTGCAGAATTGGACTAGGTAAAATGTATTGCACAGTTATCAGCCTAATCAAAATTTCAAGGTGAGCTAAAGTATTGTGAGTATATGTGATTTTCAGTTTGACGTAATATAGGAGTAATCTGTGTTTAACAGGAAAAGATGTTATAAAATGGTTCAAACTCTTCATAAAATGCCTGTATAAAATCTCATAAAACAGAACATAAAATTTATTATTTACCACATCAACCACATTTCTGCACTCGTCTTGGTAAATAAGCCGTTAAAGGTGAAAAAAACAAAACAAATTAAAGTTCCAAGTGATTGTTTTGTCCTCAATACTGTGTGTAGTCTATGCAGACGCATGACTGTCTGTATGCATGTATATATGTAATAATAATACTGTATGTGTCATGATTTCTGTCTCCAACTAGCACCATTGAGCAGATAGCTCCCTTTAAAAGAAAAAAAACAATTCTATTGTGAGTTTGTTCATGGTCATTGTACATTGTAACTAAGTCTGCAAAATGATGATAGCTAATAAGTGGGTTCTTTTCTGCTTGACTGAGGCTTGACTCACAAACATGATCGGGAGCTCTCACTCAGTGGCTACACAGCTACACGGCTAGATCAGGGATGAAAACACTATGGAAGTGGTGCATATGAAAAATGTGTAAAAATGTGTAGCCCATGATTGAGTAGTTTGTAGATACAATAGCTTGTATCTATAAAAGCAATGACTTAAAGTAAATATTTCCTGTATGACTTTATCAGTCTCTCATATTATTGGGGAGGATTCTTGGCTCATTCTTCTTTACAGAGTTGCTTCAATAAATTAAATTTTGAGGACTTTATCCGGTGTTCTCCAAAGGCCTCATCCCAGCACTTCAGCCAAGTAGCTCAAAACTTCGACTGGGCCACAGGAACAGGAACAGTTGTGGTTGTAAAGGAAGTCTATGGGAAAACTGCTTCTTGTCTTATCATCTGGGGTCATATTGATTAAAAATATAATAATAATAGCAGTAATAATAAATAAATACTGAGCAGAACTGAGTTCATGTTATTGGTGTGGCCCTCTACAACAGTCCCATTTTTTCATGTGGCCCACTGGGAAAATTAATTGCCCAACACAGCTCTAGAGGATTGTGATACTATAATATAATCCCAAGGTGTTCGTGCATCCATCATCTCACCTAACCTAGGATATTCACTTGTATCTATGAAGATAAATCACTAGTGCTTTATTCTTCTGGGTTTGCACCACTGCAAACATGCAAACTTACTGTAAATGCAAATACAAACAAAGTTGGTTTCATAATAAATATTTAAAGCAAAGAATGCAATCTATAGTTTACTAAGATTTTTGTCACACAAACTCTTTTTATAATGATGGCAAGACATATGATAATATTTGACTGAATAACAGACAACATATAAAAGTTAATTAACAACAGAACAAATATATAAGTGATTAGTGCCTAATAACCTAAAATTACCTGCTTTGTAAATCCAATAGACTAATTTCCGTGAAGTTCAAAAGGAAAAGAATCACAGAGGTGATCAGTGATCTTAGACATAGATAAATAAGCTGTTCTAATGGTAGGTTTGTATATATGTATATAAACTGTATGCACAAATGTAATGTGAATATTTCCTTTGTTGGATTTTTCATTTGTGGATACCTTTAAAACTGCCCCAGACAATTTGTAAGCAGAAATGATAAAGACTCTGTCATACAACATTTAAGAATTTTTAAAAAATATAAATGTATTATATATATTATTTTATATAAAGATATTCTTTGATCGAGAGTATTACAACTGCATTTATTAAAAGATTTAATGGTGAATAAAAAGGAAAATAGTTAATTTAGCAATGCATTGACCTAACGTATTAAATAACCACCAAATTAAGCTCTTTCATTCTTGACTAATGTGATTACTGTCATTGTCATGTACCCTGTTGCACTTATGATTCTCTCATCTTTGGGCTGTCAGTGCATGTAGTCCTTGTCCTCCACTTGCTTCCTCCTTTTTCTGCTGGTTTGGTATTCTTTTTCACATTAACTTTAATGTCAAGCCTTTTCTTTCCTTTATGTCTCAGGAGACACAAAATTCACTGTCTTGGTTGCAGCCCAGGCCTTTTCTTCAAAGGGAACGCTTCGAAAAGGGTACAATTTGTAAATTCAACTTCAGATACTATTATTTTAACTAACTAAATAGCTTCTTCTTTGTTTAATAGCCATCCTTGTAAAATAATCTTGTTGTTTTTAGCTTGTTTGGTTGTTTTTACTATTATTTGTATTAAGTAATAAAATGTATGTCCTTATGGACCATGGATATCATGCTGTACAGAATTGATGGAGCATGACTGCAAATATCAGGTGCATAGTCATGTACAACAAAACTAGCTGCTGTAGCGCACTCTCAAGAATTAACGAAATCACAAGACTAGGTAACTGGGAACCAATTAACTATGTGGTGGATGCCGAGATACTGATTTTTATGTTTTCTATTTTCTTTCAGAGCGCTATAATTGACAGCATATACAGACATATACAAAAAGAACAAACTTTTCTTCAGTGCTGAGTTTTATTTTATTAATAAATGAAATCGTTAAACTTTACAATTCTCCCCAACTGTACTTACAGGATGTTCTTTCGGCTGAACAACTCTGAAAATAAAGTGCTATGGTACTGGAAGGAGGTATAAATAATTAACTGAAAATGATGCGCTGTACACACACCTTTGTCTGTTTTAGCTTACCAAATAACAGCAGGTGCAACAGCTTTATATAACCAAACAAATGTCCGTTTCTAGTATTCCCTCTTATATTTACTTCTCTCCATAATTTTGTTAGTAATTGCAATGTGTTGTTCATACTGAGGCAGCTGGCTCTACACTCTGGCTAGCTTTAGCTTTAGCCACTTTCCCTTTTCTCCATTCTGGGTATTCTCAGTTGGTCAATAGTGATTTAAATGTGTTATTTGGTTTGTTGTTACAGATATTTTTGTGGTGGTTCCACCACTGTTTACTTTGGCTTGTTTTGAATCGCCCTCACTCACAGTAAAAAACTTGCTAACTGCCACAGCTGCACGCTAACAACATGATAGCATGTGACTGCGACAGCTATTTGCTCGTGCCTGTGTTGCCTATCCTTAAAAGCTCAAATGTAAGACTAACTGGCCAGTCACCATCTGGGCTCAGCATGCTAAAATCAGCACACTCCAGTCTAGATCTTAAATATGTCTTGGTGTGGTCACTAAAGGTGAAAGAAAGAAAGAAATGAATGACATACTACTTTTTATATATGCATTGTGTTTCACAACAAAAGTTAAACACAATGCAGACAGAGACAAAGAATAAAAAGCAAACAAATGAAATCAAATAAAGGGAATATCAATCATATAAGAGCGATTTATAAGATGTCAACATGATCGACAGGTCGTAAAATTGCCATAGGTAAAAATGAAATTCAGTTTTATTGCATCTTTGTGTGTGTGTGTGTGTGTGTGTTTATTTTCTTACTGCATATATATTTTATAATGTAAAAACCCAAACAAGCAGAGACATTTCCTTCTATATACATTTCTCTGTTAACGCCACAAGGACTCCAAGCTTTATAAGTCCTAATCAAAACTGGATAACCAAAAGCTTTCAAGCCAGAACTGCGCTTAATCCTGCCCCTCTTACCACTCTCTTGGTTTTGTGTGTGTGGGCACAGACTGAGTTACAACAGAATTTCCTTTTTCCCCGTAAGCTGCCTAGCAGGCCTCAGTGGTGGAAGGAATATAACTAGTATGGTCATTTTAAAGAAAACACCATTCCACAATGGTCATCCACTTCCACCTTTTCCCTGGTCTGACTAATGAACAAGCAGATGGTGCACAACAACTCTGACAACTTTCCTACTCTAAACACTGACCCCATTTTGTTAGCATTCTCTGGGAACCTATACTGTAGCTCTGTTGAGTCCTAGACACAAATACACTGTAAAATCTTCACCAGAAAGCTGTATTTTTGTAGCTTCTGGCATCATTTCTGTTATTGAAATGCTAGGAGGAAATTGTAAACATGGCAGTAGAATCCTGTGCATATCAATGAATAAAGTCAGTTTGATGTTTTTCCTCAATGCATCGCACATGTCTAGCTGGTCAGCAACCCTTTGTTGGGATATTCAAAACCAAGAGCAACTCATTAATGTCATTTTCAGACATACAAATCTCTTTAGCTCAGTGGTTCCCAAACTTTTTTTTCCTAGTTCTGTTTCTAACTAACAGTAACATTATACAGGGTCTTTTATACAGTAACTTTACTGTATAAAGAGCTAACATCTCCAAAATGTCAGGAGTAGTTAGTCATTACAAGAAGTGTTTGTGAACTAAAAGTCCAGAATGTGGGAGACTGTTTGTCCGTGATTTGGACAGCCCAGCGCCTGCTCCTGACGCAGGGGAAACTATTTCTGCAGGGGAGATCTACCTTCGCACTTGTGCAGGTGAAGCAGGTTCTGCTTTGCGTTTGTGTGGGAGCCCCGTCAAAAACCTGTCCATTATGCTAGCAGTGTCCAAGCATTTTTATTTATTTATTTTTTATTCATACCGCACCCCCTTGCAATGGCTCGCCCCACACTTTGGGAACCTCTACTTTAGCTGCAATTTCTAAGATGTTTAAAGATTAAAAGCAACATGTTAGGTGAAGGGATTGGTGTCACAATTATATGACATCCCTGTAGAACCCATCTAGAGCTTTATCTAGGACCGCTGGTTTTATTCTTTTGTTTCTGGTGATATATTTTCTATTTCATAATTTTAAGGACATTAAAAGGCAAAGTTTTACCATTTGCAATGAGCTTTTTCAGCATTTCCTTGGCTCCTACGGTTACACTTCATAGTAATAGGAACAGTTGTTGCAGTCTTATGGCATCTATCTCAGATGTTGGAGGCTCCTAATGATCCTATAAGACTACCCTGCACACTGCAAAATGATACCAACATATGTTTACTCTCTTTCCTTTTGTGGTGTCTGGTACCAGCAGTGGTAGGCAGACATAATATCAAACGATAAAATAGTCTCTTTTTTGCAGAGAGTTAACTTTCTAATGCCCACATATTTTTTATGTGGGTTACAATAAAGTAAGACATTTGCAATCTTAAACAGCTCAACTGGCTGAACAGGAGGCAAATATAGAAATCTTGCAGGTTAGATAAGAATCACCTGAAACCTTAAGAGTGTCCATTGGTTGAGCTTTAAAAAAAAAAAAAAAATTTTATTAGCAAAGTTATAACCTCTTCTCCACACAGCAGAGTGATTAAGGCCGTGGAGCTTAACAGATGGTATAGTCTTGGTAAAAAAGAACATGGTTGATTCTATTTTTCCTTACACTATTTATCTCCATTCTGGCAATTTGTCTTTGTTATTGCCCTTCTGTGTGTTTCATAACACTTTCATTTTGAAAGATCTCTGTTTTGCCAAATTACTGCCATGCCAGATATATTATAGATGCTTCACTTGAGATGTCTTTCTTGTAATGTAATTGCGACTAAAATTATAATAGGTTGGATATGTTAAACAAGTCAAACTGGAATGACTGAGCTTGATCCTTAGACCTTGTTGTTTAATGTAATCTGTGTGAATAGATATAGCCTAAAAGGGATTTTTTTTTAAAGCTATCAACATTAGTTTGCCATGATATAATGGCAGGGAGGTAACAGAAGAGAAGTGGGAGAGGAGTGAATGGTGACAGAATAGAGGAAGGGCAGCACCCTGAATGCCATTGAAAGGACATTGATGAGTAAATGAATAAAATCTGTGTGCACCAATGGCATTTATAGATTGTTATTGTGTGAGACAACATCTTGTTTCAGGGCCACTTCTGCTTTCTGTATTGTATTGCTTTTATTTGTAGGAGGTGATGGTATGCCCTGTAATTAAAGTTTCAGAGCAAAATGAAATGTAGTGTGAAATGGCACTAAGAATATATATACTAATTAAATATTACGTAAGCCCGGTGACCTGCACCAATAATGCTCTTAACTTTGTAAGTATTACACTGTCATGTGTTCTTCAGTATTCAGTATGTGACGATCATTTTCCAGGAAAGCAGAGGCAAACTTGGCATTCAGAACATGTAAGGTGAGAAAAAATGCTCATTTATATGTGAAATTTGACATAAACTATGAATCAGTCAGAAGAATTGGGTCATTATAAGGAAGCAGACTATATGTCTGTGAAGGTTCTTAGTCATCCAGGTCATCGTAGTCAAAGGAGCTTGCAAAGAAAAGCGTCTGGACTTCTTTAAGTTACTTGAAGAAGTCCAGACACTTTTCTTTGCAAGCTCCTTTGACATAGAAACTATAGCTCCCATGGTCTTTTTTTTTCTTGTAAAAGTTTGTGTGAGATTAAACCTCGCACCATCCAATCGCCAGGTGGAATACATGATGTAACCCTGGAAGTAATAAAAACAATCTTGTTTATTATGGAGCTTATGAATCTTTAACCTACTTTTTTTGGCATTCTAAGACCTGGTAAGTCATTGTTAGTATGCTGTTTTTTAAATGACTTAAAACAGTAATTTCTTGCAGTATGATTTTAACACTAGGCTTGTTCGGTCTCTGTTGGGATGGAAAGTGCAAAACAAAATTGGAGCAGTGGTTTTGGTTAACCTTTAAAATAATTAAAAACAACAGGCTGCTTTTAACTGACAAAGGACTGTAATGTTGTTGTTGTTTTGGTTTTTTTTTTCATTTTTTGCAAAATATGCAGACTACTGGCCTGTAACCAAAAAGAAAAAAAAACAAAACAACAAAAAGCCACACTTGAAACAAAATATTAAGCTAAAGAACCCTTTTATTCACTGTAGCTGTGTTCTGGTAATGAACAGAACACATTATCTATCTAGTGTCTTTATTCTGCTGTTCTGTTCATACATATTTGTAACAGCAGCAAACTGTTAAACATATCATCTGTCAATATGATTGCGAGAGCCTCATGTCACGCTGGATGAGAGCTTTAAACAATATATTTTAGACTCTCTTCAAGCAAATACTTGTGTTTTTGTGCAGTGGTTTCATCATTAGTCATTACTAGTTAGACAAAGCTAAATCTTCCCCTTACAAATACAGTGCTGTACACGTCACGTGATTTCAAATCAAAGCATCTGCTGCCCCGTGGTGTGGACAGGTGTAAAAAAAAAAAAATAATTAACTTTAGGGAGTGGAAAAGCAAAATATTTAATATTATTCAAATACATCTCCTTGCTGTCAGTGAATAGTAACTTCCTGTAGAGCTGTCTGTGTCAGTCCATCAATTACATTCACAATCTAACTGGAGCTCAATCAAGTGCAGTCTTGGTAAGGTGAATTTGTCTGTCCCCAGTATGTGTCCATCAAAAGGAAAATGTTGTATTGATTTCATGTCTGGAGATTCTACAAGCTGCAGCTGGAAGTGACAGTCAGTGACTCAGCTCTGTTCTGGTGACAGACAAAAGCTAAAAGAGAAACAGCTTTGAAGGTGCAGGAAGAAACTATCAAGCAGATGTTTATTGTAAAGACAGAAAATAATTTCTTCTTGACAATGTCATGCAAGCAATAGGTGCCAAGTAGCGCAGCATCGGTGAACTCATAACTATGTTATTTCTGATAAGAAGAATGACAGCATTATGCCAAGTTTGTGGCAGTTTGCCAACTGCTGATGCCAAGACAGCAGCTCTGTGTAAATTCAAATTAATCTTCTTGCCAAGTAATTGCAAAAAAAGCTAAGAATAATGAAAATGGTAGTATCAGTTTTGTCCCGTTCTTTTGTGCTTGGTATTCTGCCATCCATGTTGCTTACTGACTGTTGATATTTACTTTTTATTGTTTTTTGTGTTTTGGCAGGTCAAACTTTTATAATGAGGGCAAATGGGGAAGCCAGAATATATAAACAGAGAAGCCAAGATTGTGTTTTGAAGTTAAATGCAAAATATTTGTTGCCAAAAAGAAATGATAACGCTTACTCAGAAAAGTAATTTTCTATATCATGATGCTTATGGAGGATGGGACTCGCCAAATTCAAAAAACAAAAAAAGACTAAATAAATGAGTGGAGCCTAACCCAGCTCTTAAAGGGCCATATTAAAAATGAACAAACAATATATGAATATATAAATGAATAAATGGATAGAAAAAAAAATAGGCTGAATGAATAAATAAACAAATAAACAAATAAAAGACAACTGGTGAAACAGATAAAGGCAGAATAAGTAGGTTGAAAAACACATAAAATAATAAATTGGTTGCGCAAACAAAAAGTGGCTTGTTTGATCGGTTTTCTAGAAGAACAACTTTTCTCTCTTAAAAGCGAACATGGCAGAAAAGCTTAGGTTTGCTAAGTTTGAATGAACAAGACCTGGGCATCCTGCAGTTATTGAGTTAACCACAAACTCCTCTGTATATATCAGAGCATTGTAGAGTCAAATGAGAGGCCATCTGTCTGACAGCTAAAGCTTGGTCCAAACTGGGTTTTGCAGCAGGACAATGGTCCCAAATACACCAGTAAATTTAAAGCAGACTGGCCGAGAAAGAAAAGAATTAAAGCGTTGGAATGGCCCACACCTCAACCTGATTGAAATGTTGTTGCGGGACCTTAAGAGAGCTGTGGATGAGCAAATGTCAACCAAACTCAATGTACTGAAACAATGATGTGCAAAGAAGATTGGCTCAAAATTACTGCACAACCATATGAGAGACCAGCCCGCTCTCACTCCCGAGGCGTAACATGGCGACGTTTTGTCACGTCCCGCTGTGTTCCTGTGGAACGCAAAAGGAGACCTTTGGCGTTCTTATGGACCGCGGCGGGTTATGGCTGAAATCCAGTGCAATGACGCTCCCGCGGTAATAGACGTTCCAGCCCTGTATTCCAGCCCTAAACCTAACCTTATCCCTAGCCCTAACCATAACCTTATTCGTGACCTTAACCGGGACTTTAATGACGTTAAATAGCGTGTTTCTAAGCGATTTGAAGAAAAAGAGCGCACATGTGTAGATTGAGTCCAAACGGTTGTCATATTTCCTCATTTTTCCGAGGTCGTCATTTAGGAACGTGGTGGGTAGCCGAAAACGTAATATGTTGACGATTTGTCACCTAGCGTAAAATGTTACGCTTTGGGAGTGAGAACGTGTTGGGAGAGACTGATAAATCTAGCAGAAAACAGCTACTTCAGGCTAATGCTCTGACTCAGACTAAGATGGTTCTACAGGCTGTTGAGGGTTAAAAAAGTGAAGAAAAAAAAATCTGATGACATCCTCACGAGCACATGCAGCGTGTTTGCGAAAGACTAACAACTAACATATGCCATCCTCCCATCACGAGAAGCTAAAGTTGTTAACTAACTTCATCAACTTTGAGAAGTTGTTCCCCTGAAGAAATGTGAAGATGAGAAAGCCCCCCTCCCGTACAGGCACATTTCTGGATTGCTTTCTTTAACACCAAGAGACAATTCTTACAGACAGTTTATTTCACACTCCCCTACTGAGAAAGAGGGTTATCAAAGTGCCAAAACCAAAAATTCTGAATGTCTTGAAATCACATAACTAAACTTGCCTGATGCTGAAACTCCTCTAAGAAGTGAAGAATAAAATAAAAAAAAACAACAACAACTATTTTCTGTTCTGCTTTAAAAACAGATTGAAGACATTTTTTACGGAGGCAAAAGGGCTTGTGTTCAATGTTTATTAAAAAGCTCTTGAAGTCCCTCCCTCTATTTTGTCAAAGCAGGAGTACAATTCTCCTTCAATTTTCTTATTTGGAGGCTTAAACAATTTTCTTTGAAGTGTCTCGTTTTTTGTTTTTTAAGGATGGCTTGTAACCATGGCTTCACAATGTTTTTTTTTTTTTTTTTTTGTGCCGCTAGATTTACATAAACAGCTCGCAGTCTGAAAAGTTTGCACAGATTCTGGCGAAAAGTAGCCTAAGGATGAGCGACAAAATGAAAGCCTCGAGGACCAGTGGGAGGTAGCGAAGGTGGGGGGTGGTGTGTATGTGTGTGTGTGTTTGTGTTTGTGTAGGGTGGTGTGGGGCAGGGGTGGGAGGTTGTTTGTGGTGAGGGCAAGCAGAAGGGTTAGGGAGTGGGGGGTATGGAGGGGGAGTTGCTGGGTAGCTGAGCTTTAGCCTGGCTGTGTTAGAGAGCAGCAAATCCGACTTGGTTGGTAAACAGAGGCTCCAGGGACACTTCTTTTGCATGCAGGCTGCTGCTGACTAGATGGAAGCCCTCTGTGATTCTAATAGAGTAAGCTCATAGAAACCACTATAGAAAATTCAAATAAGGCTGTTTGCCAGCACTACAACACAGACTTTCACTGAAACACATCAGTGCTGAAAACGACACAACCCGCAAGTAGAAAAATATGCTTTTACTTCTGAGCGCTCAGTCTACACATCATTTTCTGAAGAAGAACTCAGTCTTAGCTTACAGTATCATAAAGGCATTATCTCTCTTTAACTTTCACTGGGCTAGTTTAAAGAAACTATGGCTCCTTTCAACTGCACGCGGCAGCTAACAAACTAATTTTAGGGT